>NC_043978.1:15128323-15363323 GCF_902148855.1 Sphaeramia orbicularis | reverse complement strand
TCCGTGTCTGGTTCTGATTCTGTGAACTGACAAAAGATTGGATCCAGATGACCTGAGGGGTCTGGTAGGTTCAAACTGGGTCAGGAGGTCACTGATGTATTTTGGTCCTAAACCATTCAGAGCTTTATAGACCAGCAACAGAACTTTAAAGTCTATCCTCTGATGGACAGGCAGTCAGTTTAATGTAAGAAACTACATTTACTTAAGTATGCCAATTAAGTGCAAATCTAAGGTATCTATACTTGAGTTTTTTTCTATTTTATTTCCTTTTCAGAATAAAGTTTCATCCCCTTTTTGTCCAATGAAAAACAACATTATCTACAGATGCATTGATATTTTATGTTTGTGATGAACTGAAGTGATTCCTTTATGGGCTGAAATTAAACCTCCCCTCCTTAGGCTAAAAAAAAAAACCCTTAAAATTATTGGATTTGATGGAAAATACATCACGACAAAGATGAAAACAGGCCAGATTTTCTGAACTCATGAAAAATTGACTTTTGACAGATATGCGACAGAATATAAATAGAGTGATCTTATTGATTATTGTGCATTCCTGTAGACTAAACTAAAAAACATTGCAAAGTACTTCAAATGAGATCAACAACAATGCAACACAGACTTCTTTTACTGTTTATTTGACTGTTGTTCCTTTTTCCAACTAATTCTGTAAAGCCCCGTGTGTCTTTTTTTTTTTTTTTAATGTTTTTTATGCTATATCCTCCTGAGACCCAGGAAATTGGAAATTTTTAGCTTTTTTACATTAAACAACTGTCTTGATTGGAGACTTTATAATGCAACAGTTTTTTTCAGATACATTTTAAAAATTGTTTTTATTTATTTATAAATTTTTAATGGAATGTCCTTTGCAATGGACAGCATTTTTTAAATAAAACTGTCAAACTTTTGTCCACTAAAGAGGACAAAAAGGCATTGCTGGGTGTTAGAGGGATATACCTTATGTGAAGCACATTGAGTGTCCCTTTTGCATGAAATGTGCTCTATAAATAAAGTTAAATTGAAATTGAATTAAAGAACGCAGCAATAACATGAATGGAAAACAAAAAAAAAAAAAAAAAGAATTATAATAACTGACAAGAAATATTTTACTGAATAATCACCACTTTGACTTTTCATAAATTGAGTGCCTTTTGCTAAAACCATAGTTTTACTTGTGGTTTTTAATGCAGAATGTGGTATTTTCAGTTTGTTAATGTTATTACTTCGACCACTGACTTTAAAACTACATATAACAAGAAATGTCAGGGTTTACTAATTGGAAAAATCACCAATAAATATATATATTTTAAAAAAATCCATGCGAAACAGTCAAACAAGTAACAGTGGCTACGTAACTAAAAAAGACAACGCATTAACGGTGCTTTTAAAGCTAAGTAAACGTTAAACGGTTAAATTTGCTTTGCTAACCGTTGACAAATAACGGATACAGCTGTTCATGCTAACGTTAGCCGGGCTAGCTTAAACCGTTCACTACATCGTTGAAAACAGAACTCGGGGTTAACATTACCTCACGACTGGGTTGATACCGGAGTATTTTCCGTTAACTCTCCTTATACCGGCCATTGTTAAAGCGGTCACGGTAAACACAAGCTGTAAACGTTTTCACCCGAGCAACGTTTTATATCTCCAGGCCCGACAATTAGCTACATCTTCTCCATCACCCTGGAGAATGTCCACACAGAATAGCGTAGCAACGGAGCGAACCACTATAAATATAGGGGTGTAGAGAGTATCTTCATTTCACTTTGAAGCAAAAATTTTATATATTTCTGTAATTATTACTATTAATACCCTAATTTGTGTATTTATAGCTTTTTAAACACGAGTGAGTAAGTCTATAAAGAGTAGAATAAATTACAAATCCAAATGCATAAAATGGAGCTCCCCTATTTTCCGTTTTGGCACCGTCTTGTTTTGGAGCTTTCTGACAGCAGCAGCAGGGCGATGGTGCAATCCCCAGCAATGGAGAGGGAAACACCATTTACAGTGTTTACAGTAGAGCTGCACAAATTCAGCATTACACTATGTTCATGGAATATATCAGTGTCATTTATGGGTGAAATGCATGTATTTAGCTAGAGTTTATGTGTTTTAGTGTTTAATTTCTGTTCTTCCCTGCTGATTTTCTTTGGTTTGTTACTAATGTGCAGATCCAACACTATTTTGGCCCATGGCTCTATATTGAACTGTGCAGCATGTGTTTTGGTTTTATGTGCACAGTGCACATTCAGCAATTATGAATCTCGGAAACAATGACAGGATGTCTTGCAGAATAGCTTCATTGTGCAAAGGGAAAACAAGTCAGCAATCCAACAGAATGAAGCTGGAAATGTCAATAGAAGGCAACACATGAGGATTTTTGGGAGTTTGCTTTAATATCCCAAGAAACAATAAGTAAACAAAAATACAACAGCAAATTTGCAAATGTAAATACACAATGTCTGACCAAACGGACCAAAATGAAATAATAAAACACAAATACACATCATGGTGGTCTACAATTTTGTTATACAGGGTGGGGAAGCAAAATTTACAATGAACATTTAGTTGTTTTTTCTCAGCAGGCACTACGTCAATTGTTTTGAAACCAAACATATATTGATGTCATAATCATACCAAACACTATTATCCATACCTTTTCAGAAACTTTTGCCCATATGAGTAATCAGGAAGGCAAACGTCAAAGAGGGTGTGATTTGCTGAATGCACTCGTCACACCAAAGGAGATTTCAAAAATAGTTGGAGTGTCCATAAAGACTGTTTATAATGGAAAGAAGAGAATGACTATGAGCAAAACTATTACGAGAAAGTCTGGAAGATACTATTAAAGAAGAATGGGAGAAGTTGTCACCTGAATATTTGAGGAACACTTGCGCAAGTTTCAGGAAGCGTGTGAAGGCAGTTACTGAGAAAGAAGGAGGACACATAGAATAAAAACATTTTCTATTATGTCAATTTTCTTGTGGCAAATAAATTCTCATTACTTTCAATAAACTAACTGGTCATACACTGTCTTTCAATCCCTGCCTCAAAATATTGTAAATTTTGCTTCCCCACCCTGTATATTTTTTTTAATTATCAAAATCTTCCAAGTCTTACATATTTTGATAACATGAACTGGAAATCAGCTATATGGTAGAGTCTTATTACAAATATGCATGGGTTAATGTATTTATATGGAAGAAAAAAATTTGAAAGGTGGATGCATACTAATATGCAAACAGCATCAGTGACAAACATTACTTTTGAGTCAAACCCATTCTTGCATTAATACATAGAATTTCACATTTTGACCCAAATCTGTATTTTGTCAGATATAGCAAAAAAGCACAGTTGACATAAAAATGTCTATTATTTGTGACCCAAAGTTGGTAAAGTTTCACTAATTTTATTCTGGGAGCATTTGCTTGTAGACCAGTGTGATTATAACATAGGGGGAAAATAGAATGTATTTATAGAATAGAATAGAATAGAATAGGCTTTGTTGTCATTGTACTCTATGTTACAACGAAATTGGTTCAGGATGCCCATACCAAAGTACAACAATTAAAATAGCAATAAATTTAAAAACAATAAGTATAAAAGCACACAGTGTAAAGACAATAAAACACAGTGTATTGGAATCCTTTAAACTCTCCCTCACCCACACATCATTCATGTATTACACATGTTATTGTTCAACAGCCCAGTGGCCCAGGGCTAAAAAGTGTTTCTGAGTCTATTTGTGTGTTGCCTCAAAACCCTGTACCTTCTGCTGGAGGTCACAGAGGCTGTGACCAGGGTGGGATGGGTCATGGAGGATCTTCTTTGCCCTGCTGAGCCCCTGAGAGTCTGCAGTGTCCTCCAGGGAGGGCAGGGGGCGGCCCATGATTCTTTGTGTCAATTTTATGAGCCCCTGCAGGGCTGTCCTTATAAAGCTGCTGCCAAAGATTCCTGAATATAATTTATTTTAATTGTTTATTCATTACGGAAAAATATATTGTAAAAACAGATTTTAATCCAGGATATTACATTTTATTTGCTATGTTTTACAGTTAAAGTTTTTAAAGCAAACATATGTGTGTATGTGTGTGCAAAGGGTCTTAACTGTGGATTTTAATGGATGTTTTAGTGATTCGCCGATTTTATTGGATGTTCATTTTTTCTAGATGTTTGTTTTTATTGGATGTTTTGATTTTATTATTATTCATCATTTTATTTTGTGGCACTGAAGAGGGTAAGCTCTACCCAGTTTTGTTGTATAGCCATTGTACAATGTCAATAAACTTATTCTATTCTATATCCAACAGCCTGAAGAAGGTTCATGTCGACACACGCTGGTGTGTTTTTAACTCCAGCCCCAAAGAATTAATACAGGCCCTCATGAAATAAAGGCTTTTTAATTTAATTTAATTTAATTTAATTTAATTTAATTTAATTTAATTTAATTTAATTTAATTTAATTTAATTGCACAAAATAAAAACAGCAATAGAAAAAAAAACAACAACATTCAAACAAGTAACAAAATTGTGCAGGAGAGGTTAGAAGCCAAAAAGAAGGCTTATATGAATACCTCCCCCGAAGTGAACAATACACAAAAACAAAAAAAAATAAGAGAATAAAAAATACAATATAACTGAAATAATAAACTAAAGTAAAAACAATAAAAATGTAATCCACATTACAAATCATCAAATACAAATCAAGTGATACACAGCCTGTAAAGGCTTTTGACACTTTCTGATTTTTCTAACCAAGTGAGTGCCTGGATTTTTGTCTTTTTCTTCTATTGTTCATGCCCTCTCCAGGAGCACCTCTGGTTTGTCTAATACCAGCAGCTCCCTGTGAAATAGTTTTGTTGTCTTTTTAAATATGTCTTTTCGTTGTAGTCATGCATGACATAAAGCACGAGGGTGATGCATTGTCCTACTTGTTTGTCCATCCTCAGTTTTGTTGTGGAATGCACTTCCTTGTGAGTGACAAATGAAAAGTATTGAGGAAGAATTTGTTTTCTTCCTTTTTAGCTTCATTATGATAGTGTCAGAGGCAGCATATCCAGTTTTAGTTCTTACCTGAGACGAACCAGAAGACGACATGTCCAACAGTAAGTCCTTCGATCTGTTTTACATGATGTCTTTATGCAGGGGTGCATTTTAGTTCAGGGGCCACATTCAGCTAAATTTGATCTGTAGTGGGCCCAACCAGTAAAATAATAACATAATAATATAGAAATAATGTCAACTCCAAAATGTTCTGTTTTAGAGTAAGCTAAATTAAACAATGAAAATGTTTACATCTACAAACTATCCTTTCAAATAATGTGAATGACATGAACAAACTCAAAAAATAAGTGTAATTTTAACAATATTATGCTTCAGTTTATCATTTTCACATGTTCATTATAATTTACAGCTCATAGCAGGTCTACAAATACACAAAACATTTAGTAACAGGCAGAATATTGTTGCAATTGTACTTACTTCTCTTAAAACATTTCAGGTTGTTCATGTTTGTTCAGGTTATTTGCATTTTTTGTGAAATTGTTTTAGTGTAAATACATGAAAATATTTACATTTACAAAGAAAGAAATTTGGAGTTGTGAGTATTTATAGATTATTATGATAGTATTTTACTGATCTGACCCACTTGAGATTGAATTGATCTAAATGTGGAACCTGAACCAAAATGATTGTTAATATATTCAGTATAAATTTTGCATTTCACAAATTCATCCTTCGGGCCGGACTGGACCCTTTGGCGGGCTGGATTTGGCCCCTGGGCCGCATGTTTGACATCTGTGTCTTTATGTAAACCAGGGGTGTCAAACTCACTTCAGTACAGGGGCCACATGATCTGAAGTGGGCCGGACCAGTAAATTAATAACATAATAATGTATAAATAATGCCGACTCCAAACATTTCAATGTGTTTTATAGTGAAAAAAGTAAAGTTACATTATGGAAACATTTACATCTATAAACTGTCCTTTTAAAAACATGAACAACCATGAAAAAACTGAAATTTATTAAGAAAAATAAGTACAATTTTAACTCTGTTTTGCCTCTGCTTATCATTTGTAAATGTGCATTACAACTGACCGATGACAATGGATCTGGAAATTTACAAAATATTTTAGTAAATGGTGGAATATGAGTAAAATTGCACTTACTTCTCTGAGGACATTTTCAGTTTTTCATATTTTTTTTGAAAGGCTAGTTTGTAAATTTACACAGTTTCATGTAATTTAACTTTTTTACACTAAAACAGAGGAAAAATTTTGAATTGTCATTATTTGTAGGTTTTTATGGTAGTATTTTTACTGATCTGACCCACTTGAGACTAAAGTAGGGCTTTATACGATCCCTAAAGTAAAAGGATTGACTGTTAATATATTCAGTATAAATTTTGCATTTCACAAATTCATCCTTCGGGCCGGACTGGACCCTTTGGCGGGCTGGATTTGGCCCCTGGGCCGCATGTTTGACATCTGTGTCTTTATGTAAACCAGGGGTGTCAAACTCACTTCAGTTCAGAGGCCACATCCTTCCAATATGATCTGAAGTGAGCCGGTACAATAAATTAGTATCATAATAATGTATAAATAATGCCAACTCCAAACATTTCAATATGTTTTATAGTGAAAAAAGTAAAGTTACATTATGGAAACATTTACATCTATAAACTGTCCTATTAAAAACATGAACAACCATAAAAAAATTGAAATTTATTTAGAAAAATAAGTGCAATTTTAACTCTATTTTGCCTCTGCTTATCATTTGTAAATGTGCATTACAACTGACCGATGACAATGGATCTGGAAATTTACAAAATATTTTAGTAAATGGTGGAATATTAGTAAAATTCCACTTACTTCTCTTAACACATTTCCAGTTTTTCATATTTTTTTTGAAAGGCTAGTTTGTAAATTTACACAGTTTCATGTAATTTAACTTTTTTACACTAAAACAGAGGAAAAATTTTGAATTGTCATTATTTGTAGGTTTTTATGGTAGTATTTTTACTGATCTGACCCACTTGAGACTAAAGTAGGGCTTTATACGATCCCTAAAGTAAAAGGATTGACTGTTAATATATTCAGTGTAATTTTTGCATTTCGTAAATTCATCCTACGGGCCGGACTGGACCCTTTGGTGGGCCGGATTTGGCCCCCGGGCCGCATGTTTGACATCTGTGTCTTTATGTAAACCAGGGGTGTCAAACTCACTTCAGTACAGGGGCCACATGATCTGAAGTGGGCCGGACCAGTAAATTAATAACATAATAATGTATGAATAATGCCAACTCCAAACATTTCAATGTGTTTTATAGTGAAAAAAGTAAAGTTACATTATGGAAACGTTTACATCTATAAACTGTCCTTTTAAAAACATGAACAACCATGAAAAAACTGAAATTTATTAAGAAAAATAAGTACAATTTTAACTCTATTTTGCCTCTGCTTATCATTTGTAAATGTGCATTACAACTGACCGATGACAATGGATCTGGAAATTTACAAAATATTTTAGTAAATGGTGGAATATGAGTAAAATTGCACTTACTTCTCTGAGGACATTTTCAGTTTTTCATATTTTTTTTGAAAGGCTAGTTTGTAAATTTACACAGTTTCATGTAATTTAACTTTTTTACACTAAAACAGAGGAAAAATTTTGAATTGTCATTATTTGTAGGTTTTTATGGTAGTATTTTACTGATCTGATCCACTTGAGACTAAAGTAGGGCTTTATACGATCCCTAAAGTAAAAGGATTGACTGTTAATATATTCAGTGTAATTTTTGCATTTCGTAAATTCATCCTACGGGCCGGACTGGACCCTTTGGTGGGCCGGATTTGGCCCCTGGGCCGCATGTTTGACACCTGTGTCTTTATGTAAGCCAGGGGTGTCAAACTCACTTCAGTACAGGGGCCACATGATCTGAAGTGGGCCGGACCAGTAAATTAATAACATAATAATGTATAAATAATGCCAACTCCAAACATTTCAATGTGTTTTATAGTGAAAAAAGTAAAGTTACATTATGGAAACGTTTACATCTATAAACTGTCCTTTTAAAAACATGAACAACCATGAAAAAACTGAAATTTATTAAGAAAAATAAGTACAATTTTAACTCTGTTTTGCCTCTGCTTATCATTTGTAAATGTGCATTACAACTGACCGATGACAATGAATCTGGAAATTTACAAAATATTTTAGTAAATGGTGGAATATTAGTAAAATTCCACTTACTTCTCTTAACACATTTTCAGTTTTTCATATTTTTTTTGAAAGGCTAGTTTGTAAATTTACACAGTTTCATGTAATTTAACTTTTTTACACTAAAACAGAGGAAAAATTTTGAATTGTCATTATTTGTAGGTTTTTATGGTAGTATTTTTACTGATCTGACCCACTTGAGACTAAAGTAGGGCTTTATACGATCCCTAAAGTAAAAGGATTGACTGTTAATATATTCAGTGTAATTTTTGCATTTCGTAAATTCATCCTTCGGGCCGGACTGGACCCTTTGGTGGGCCGGATTTGGCCCCCGGGCCGCATGTTTGACACCTGTGTCTTTATGTAAACCAGGGGTGTCAAACTCACTTCAGTACAGGGGCCACATGATCTAAAGTGGGCCGGACCAGTAAATTAATAACATAATAATGTATGAATAATGCCAACTCCAAACATTTCAATGTGTTTTATAGTGAAAAAAGTAAAGTTACATTATGGAAACATTTACATCTATAAACTGTCCTTTTAAAAACATGAACAACCATGAAAAAACTGAAATTTATTAAGAAAAATAAGTACAATTTTAACTCTGTTTTGCCTCTGCTTATCATTTGTAAATGTGCATTACAACTGACCGATGACAATGGATCTGGAAATTTACAAAATATCTTAGTAAATGGTGGAATATTAGTAAAATTCCACTTACTTCTCTTAACACATTTCCAGTTTTTCAGATTTTTTTTGAAAGGCTAGTTTGTAAATTTACACAGTTTCATGTAATTTAACTTTTTTACACTAAAACAGAGGAAAAATTTTGAATTGTCATTATTTGTAGGTTTTTATGGTAGTATTTTACTGATCTGACCCACTTGAGACTAAAGTAGGGCTTTATACGATCCCTAAAGTAAAAGGATTGACTGTTAATATATTCAGTGTAATTTTTGCGTTTCATAAATTCATCCTGCGGGCCGGACTGGACCCTTTGGTGGGCCGGATTTGGCCCCTGGGCCGCATGTTTGACACTTGTGTCTTTATGTAAACCATTGCAAAACCATGAAAACAACACCTGACTTCATCATGTTCACTTGTATTCTTATTGTATTCAACATTAGTCACTGTGCTATTTTGCAGACGGCATAACTAACATGAGGCAGATGATGGTGGTCATCTCCACAGTGGAAGAATGGTCCTGTCTGAAGTCTCTGCTGGAGGAAAGTACCGGGGATAAGCAGGATCGGATATCCTTTAGTTCAGAGGGAGCAAATCAAATCTGTGACATAGCAGTAGAGGCTCGATCGATCAGCTTTCACTATGCAGATTTAAAGCAAGACATGACAGAGGAGGACATCTGCAAGGCATCAGAGGCCTGTTTTAGGTCTTGTCCAGAAGGAATCAGTACATTTCTCCTGCTGATCCAAGGTGGAAATTACACAAAGTGGCATAAACGACTGATAGAAATCCTGAAGAGCCACTTTGGAGCTGAGGCTCTTGAATACTTGGTGGTTCTTTCTCTTGATGACGGTAAACTGGTCGACACCTTGGATGACGCCCTGCTGGAGTTAATCAACATTTGCAATGGCCGATACTGTCGCCTCAGGTCGTCTGCCGCAGGCGACACTCTGCTTGCGCTGTTCGAGATGGTCGACTTCATGCTGGCCGGAAACGTCAGCGCGACCGGTTACACTGAGAACATGTTGGACGAAGCCAAGAAGACGAGCACAGAGGACTCGGCCATGAAGATGCTGAAGGAGAAGGTCCGAGAGGCAGAGGAGAAAGAGAGGATGTTCAAGCAGCTGGTTCTAGAGCATGAGGAGAGGAGGGCCAAGGAGATGGAGGCTCTGAGGACCAAGCATAATGAGGAGAGAAGGAAGGAGGCAGCTGAGAAGAACAAGTACGAAGCAAAGAGAGAGAGTCTGGAGGAGGCCGTGATGAGCCACAGAGCCCTGGTCCAAGTCCAGATGACCGCAGCTGATGGTGAGAACACTCATGGTGCAGCTCTTGGTCCTCTTAATTAGAATTTGTGTTGTTTGGTTGCTTTCATAGTCTTGGAATTTGTTGAGATGAAGTTGGTTTTTTTGGTTTTTTATTTGCAAAAAGTGACACATACACATACACTACAAACAAAAAGTTAAGGATATTTTATGGAAGTAAATCTGTGTGATCAGATTTTGAATTATAAAAGCCATTGGATTTCTAGCCCTGAGTTTTTTTTTTGCACTGAAATTAAATATCTGAATTTTTTGCACCTGAATTTTTGCTTCTAAATTGTTTTAATTTTAAATTTATGAACAAAGTTGAATTCAGAGACAAACAATTCAGATACTTAATTTCAGTGCCAAAAAAAATTCAGATACTTAAATTTAGTGCAAAAAAAAATAAATAAAAAAATAAAAATTGACATTTAATTTCAGTGCAAAAAAAAAAAAAAATTGAGATACTTAAATTTAGTGCAAAAAAACCCCAAAAATCAGATACTTCATTTCAGTGCAAAAAAATTCGGATACTTAAATTTAGTGCAAAAAAAAAAAAAATTCAGATACTTAATTTCAATGCAAAAAAAAAAAAAAAAAAAAAAAAAATTCAGATACTTAAATTTAGTGCAAAACAAAATTCAGATACTTAATTTCAGTGCAAAAAATTTCAGATACTTAAATTTAGTGCAAAAAAAAAAATTTAGATACCTAATTTCAATGAAAAAAAAAAACTCAGATACTTAATTTTAGTGCAAAAAAAATTCAGTTACTTAAATCTAGTGCAAAACAAAATTCAGATCCTTAATTTCAGTGCAAAAAAAAAAAAAAAAGAGCACTGGAAATTCAATGGCTTTTATAATTCAAAATCTAATGACAGATTTACTTCCATAATATTTCTTCTTTTTTTTGCTTTTTTTTTTTTTTTTTTTTTTTTTTGCCATTTTTGCCATTTGTAAATAAAATTATGTCTGGTCATTAAAAAAATGTGTTTCAATTCAATTCACACACACACACACACACACACACACACACACACACACACACACACACACACACACACACACACACACACAAAAAGCACTGTGCAAGAATCCCAGCTGAAAAAAAAATAGCCCCAAAATTAAAAATATCCTTAACTTTTTGTTTGTAGTGTATTTACACAACCAACATTTCACACAACAGTAGCGGACGACACATAATATGTAACATACACGAAGAGTGTGTGTGTGTGTATGTGTGTGTGTGTGTGTGTGTGAAGTTTAAAGTTTGCAATAGAAGACACATTTATGCAGCACCGTCCACTAGAAGGTGGTAAAGTAACATGTGAATTAACATCAGTCGTATCTGTTAAAAAAAAAAAAAAAAATAATAATAATAATGCAGCAAAGCAGTGGTCATAAAACATTAACATGTTCTAATATAAAACTGTTTTCATAAATGCATGAATTTCACATTTACTTAAATTTTAGAGATTAGATAAAATTAGATTAGATTAGATATAACTTTAGCAGTACAACAATGAATGTGCTCACACAATACTACAAGAAAATGGCAATACCTATTAAAAAAGTAGTGTATATACAGTATAGACACACACACGCACACACACACACAGGCATGCACACACACACACACACACACACACACACACACACACACACACACACACACACACACTGTTGCTCATAAAGTTGGAATAAAATATTTTTTCCTGTTCTTATAAAATGACTATGACGATATGATTTATTCTTGATTGATAAAGTCTAAATGTAAATAGATTAATAGATGTAAAAATATTTAATTCTAAGTTATATAAATATGAATTTTTTATACACATTTTTAAATTATTTTTTTCTGTTTATATTTTTATTTTTCACTCATTTGTCATATTTCTACCTGTCGTTTCTCTTCACTTGCTTGTTGTAATGTTATTGCTGCCAACTGTGAAATTTCCCCATGGTGGGATAAATCTTATCTTATCTTATCTTATCTTATCTTATCTTATCTTATCTTATCTTATCTTATCTTATCTTGTCTTATCTTAGCTTTTTTTTTTTTTATCTTACCTTATTTTAGCTTATCTCATTTAACCTTATCTTATCTGATCTTATCTTATCTTATCTTACCTTATCTGACCTTATATTATTTTATCTTACCTTACCTTATTTTAGCTTATCTCATTTAACCTTATCTTATCTTATCTTATCTTATCTTATCTTATCTTATCTTATCTTATCTTATCTTATAAATTAAGATAAGTTAAGATAAGATAAATCTTAACTTATCTTACCTTAACTTACCTTATCTTACCTCGTCTTATCTTATTTTATCTTACCTTACCTTATTTTATCTTATCTCATTTAATCTTAATTTATATTGTCTTAACTTATGTTAAGTTGCTTTATCTTATCTTATCTTATCTTATCTTATCTTATCTTATCTTATCTTATCTTATCTTATCTTATCTTAACTTATCTTACTTTAACTTACCTTATCTTACCTTGTCTTATCTCATCTTATTTTATCTTACCTTACCTTATTTTAGCTTATCTCATTTAATCTTATCTTATCTTATCTTATCTTATCTTATCTTATCTTATCTTATCTTATCTTATCTTATCTTATCTTATCTTATCTTATCTTACCTTAACTTACCTTATCTTACCTTGTCTTATCTCATCTTATTTTATCTTACCTTACTTTATTTTAGCTTATCTCATTTAATCTTATCTTATCTTATCTTATCTTATCTTATCTTATCTTATCTTATCTTATCTTATCTTATCTTACCTTATTTTTTAGCTTATCTCATTTAATCTTATCTTATCTTATCTTATCTTATCTTATCTTATCTTATCTTATCTTATCTTATCTTATCTTACCTTATTTTTTAGCTTATCTCATTTAATCTTAACTTAACTTATCATAACTGATACTCAGTATGTAATCACTGTACCTTGTTAAACGTGTTTAAATAAGACTAAAACAGAGGAATGTATCTAAAACTAAACTGATTCTAACTTCATGGTCAACAGCGTATAAAGGATGTGAGTCCAGAACCTAGTGCCTTGTCATTTTCGATGTCTTTATAAAGATGTTCTCCAGCTGTGTGTCTTGTCTCTTTGGGTTCTGTCATTTCAGATGATGACTCTCAGAGGATGTCAGTGGTCCTGCTGGGCCTGTCAGGCAGTGGAAAGTCTTCTGCTCTGAACCTCATCCTGAACAGAGCAGCCAGTCGATACTCAGCTGACGACACCGGCCACCAAGCCCCTCGGCCCACCTTAGCCTGCCAGAAAAAGGAGGTGTTTGCATCCGGGAAGCGTCTCACCCTGGTGGACACCCCCGAGCTGTGGGATGAGGACGGGGTGGAGAACCTGGACCTGGTCAAAGACTGCCTGGCTCTGTCCCTCCCCGGACCCCATGTGTTCCTGGTGGTCCTCCAGGTGGGACGCTTCACCCAGGGGGAGAGCGAGATGCTGGGGCAGCTTCAGAAAGTCTTTGGCCGAGAGTTTACAGAACACGCCGTCGTCCTGTTTGTCCGCTTTGACTGTCACGGGTTCAAGCCGCAGAGTATCAACGACTACGTGTCCGGGGCCCACTCCACCCTCCAGGACCTGGTTCAGAAATGTGGGAGCAGGTATTATGACCTGAACGTCACTAAGTCTTACAACGCTCTGAGCTTTCCTCAGGTGAAAGAGCTGCTGTCGGGGATCAACAAACTGACGGCTGCACATGGAGGACGCTCCTACTCAGTCAAGAGGTTCTCAACTCAGGAACTGCAGGACCGAAGGAAAGAAATAGAAGAAGGAAAGGAGGGAGGGTTAGAGGAAAATTACCTATTAAGAGATGCCTGATTATACACTCACAGTCAATGAAAACTTTGAGACTATATTTTTTGACGTAATTTTTATTTTGAACCCCTAAACTGGAATTTTTTCACATGAATCATTTGTTTAGGATATTGGCATACAGAAACAAAAATATAAAGTTTCAAGAATAATTTCAAAACAAAAAACTTAACAAAAGAAAATGGCACCTGCCAAACACAAAGTCACAACAGTTAATAACGGGTATGGCCTCTGTTTGCTTTGATGCAGGCGGTCTATGGTCAGCAGAGCCTGTGGTGTTGTGGCGTTCAACCAGGTTTCTGATTGTGGGTTAGAACAGCCCATACATACGCCTGGCTTTATCACTGGAGCTCAAACTGGCCTCCACCATACCCAGTGCCCGGAGACGTTGTTCACGTGATAGACGTGGCGTGATGCCGTTCACTGGACTAACAATGGTGGCCTTTTTTGGGCCTTTATATAGGCCTTCAAAACCAATCCTCAAATTGTGCAGATACCCACTGAGTATTGCTCAATGTGTATTTGGTCCACTTTTACAAAGAGACCAACCCATTAGTGATGGGACTTTTGGCTCTTTGAAGGGAGCCGTTCAATCAGGAGCCGTTCAAAAGACTGGCTCTTTTATGATTTTTGCATCATTTTGAAACACCAATGTTTTAATGACTAAATAGGCTACATGTGATGATTGACATTACATTTTAACCCTTTCATGCATGAATTATTAGAACCTTAATCAAGATTTTTTTTCCTGAGTGTTTTTATTCCTCTTTAGGCATGAAAAAAACAAAACAATGTGATTACATTTTTTTTTTTTTTTTTTTTAAATCAACCTGTTTTTCATGGAGTTACAAAAATGCCCACTCAGCTACACCATGAATTTTATTCTTGAAGCAAAGAAACATGTATTTAAAACCCAATATCATATAGTGATATGAAAACAGTGAAATGAAACCATGTTTAATGCAGCTAATCTGATGTTTTCTCACATTTGAACATATTCTAATACTAGTTATTACTCACTTCATGGATATAATATGCAAAAAATAAATATTAACAATTGATTTCCACTCAAGAACCAACCAAGAACAGCAAAGTTACAATAATGGTATGAATTGCAGTTTATGAGATGATGCATAAGTGTCCACTGTGTTGGTTGATATGGAACTAAAACAACAAAACCCATGAATATACAAGATTAAAGCTGTAGAGTAACTGTCCACTGTAGTGACCACTATGCATGAAAGGGTTAAAGGTGTTTAATTGGCGTGGCAGTAAATATTACCTAACTGTAAAAAAAAAAAAAAAAAAAAAAAGTTCGTTCAAATGTGTGGGCTAAATCCATGACATGAGAGGTGACGTTAGGCAAATGCTGGAGTTTGACCAAAAACATCACGGTACATTATGTGGACTAGTCTGTAGCCTAAAAATGAAGAAGAAAATAAGACATTTTCTTGTGAAATAACATTTTATTCTCCTCAAAACAAGAACAATAAATGTGTATAAACATATAGAAAAAAATTGCACAAAACACCACAGTGATTAATCACTGCAGTTACTTAAATACCTGAACTTTAGTGCAACTCTCAAGTTGCATGCCCATCTTTTCTTTCTGAAAAATGCATCCAAATACTACTCCTTTTTCTTTGGCTCATTACTCACAGGTGGTCACTCACTCACTCTCAAACTTTTCTATGCTCACCTCACGCTTCAAACTGTTGTTTTTTTGCTAACTTCTTGCCATGAGACATATGCAGTGCACAGTGCACTCTTTTTTTTCTGCTTGAACATTCTCCTCCTGCCCAGTGCCTCCCCAGTGACACTAAATTGACAGGCAATCGGACAGACCCTCCTTAAAAAATTAAAAAAAAAAAATTAAAAAATGAACGGCTCTTTACAAAGACTCGGTTCTCATCATTCATTTCAAAGAGCCGTTCAAAAGATTCGATTCGTTCGTGAACACCTCATCACTACAACCCATGTGCAATGACCCGTGACAACATGACAACTCATCATTATCTCAACTACCCGAGCTCTAAGTCATCAATAAATCAATAATGAATAATTACAACCCCCCCACAAGTAGAAATATGCAGACATTTCTACCTCAAAGTTTCTATTGACTGCCAGTATATGTACAGGGTGGGGAAGCAAAATTTACAATATTTTGAGGCAGGGATTGAAAGACAGTGTATGACCAATTAGTTTATTGAAAGTCATGAGAATTTATTTGCCACAAGAAAATGTACATAATAGAAAATGTTTTTATTCGATGTGTCCTCCTTCTTTCTCAATAACTGCCTTCACACGCTTCCTGAAACTTGCGCAAGTGTTCCTCAAATATTGGGGTGACAACTTCTCCCATTCTTCTTTAATAGTATCTTCCAGACTTTCTCGTAATAGTTTTGCTCATAGTCATTCTCTTCTTTCCATTATAAACAGTCTTTATGGACACTCCAACTATTTTTGAAATCTCCTTTGGTGTGACGAGTGCATTCAACAAATCACACACTCTTTGACGTTTGCTTTCCTGATTACTCATATGGGCCAAAGTTTCTGAAAAGGTATGGATAATAGTGTTAGGTATGATTATGACATCAATATATGTTTGGTTTCAAAACAATTGACGTAGTGCCTGCTGAGAAAAAACAACTAAATGTTCATTGTAAATTTTGCTTCCCCACCCTGTACATATCCAATACATCAGTTGTAAAAACTATCAGAGATGCACCGATGCCAAGACCAGTATCGGGTGTCGGTCTGATACTGAGTGGATACCGATACTGGCAGATCTGTCAGGTTTTTCAGTTATAAAGCAGATACACATACAAGCACACAGAGGCCACTTGGCTTTTATAATATAGATGTTTAACATAATATAACTTTTGTTTGACACTGGATACACTCATTAAGTGCAAATGACAGAAATAATGTAGTTTTGCTCATTGAAAAAGTTTGCGTTGAAGTTTTTTTTTTTTACTAAACAAATAATTTCTTTCAGTGTTTATCAGCAGATCAGCAGAGAAGGCATGAGATTAAAAACAAACTGGAGCTGCATACTTTATTTGCTTGTGGGTTTCCCCTGTTGGTACGAGGCCTTCTTCTTCTGGCAGCTCTGTCAGATGTGCTGGCTGATATCCTGATTGCCTAATATTGCTAAACACCATTCCTGAGATGCACATACTTGTCAACAAGCATGAGGTGAAAGAATGGAACAACCTCATGTTTTTCTGCAAAATCATGTTTACATGTAATATTGGCCTGCATGTGGGGATTTAGAAATCACAGTTTTGCTCAGTCTGTGCAATACTTTATTTTGCATGTTAACATTTAAGAAAACCTTTTGTGATTTGCAACAGTGCCTCCCTGTGAATGCTTATCTGTGTTGACACTACAGCCTGCCTCCCTCTGTTTGTCCTCCATTTGACCCGTACGTTGTACAACTGCACTTTCACTCGCACTGGAGCCAATTCCACTGATCATTATGCTCATATATTCTCACATAAATGACCTTCGACAGTGGTTCCCACCCATTTTTGGCTCGTGATCCCATTTTAACATCACACATTTCTGGCAACCCCAGACATTCAAAACAGAGCCTTTTTTCTTTTTTTTTTTTTTTTTTTAAATTAACTTGTCTTTGATCATGTAATAGTTTGCTATACTATGTTGCAAATAAACGTTAATTTTAGGTGACATTTAGTCTCTATAATATATATTATCCCTTTCATGCATAGTGGTCACTACAGTGGACAGCTGTTCTCTTATATGCTCATGGATTTTGTATTTTTAGTTCCATATCAGCCAACACAGTGGACACTCACTCTGCAAATATCTAAATCTGACCAAGTGTATTTTTCTCATCTCTAATTCAAATATCTCATCACACTTAACCCTTTCATGCATAGTGGTAACTACAGTGGACAGCTATTCTACAGTTGTTCTCTTGTATATTTATGGATTTTGTTGTTTTACTTGCATATCAACCTACACAGTGGAAGCCTATGCACCATCCCATAATATACTGCAATTCATACCATTACTGTAGCTTTCCTGTTCTTCATAAACCTGATCTGCAGTGACATACTTGAGCATAAATCAACTGCTAATTATTATTAAACTGCAATTAACATTTTTTGAAAAGAAAAAGATGTTTTTTTTGCACATTATCTGAGTGTGTAGTTACTAATATTATAGTATGTTAAAATGTGAGAAAACATCAGATTAGCAGCATTAAAAATGTTTTATTTCAGAGTTTTCACACAGTACGTCACTTCAAAAGTGAAACGCATGGTGTCCAGCTGAATGGACATTTATGTAACTTCTTGAAAAAAAGGTTCATAAAAAAATAAATCACATTGTTTTTTTTTTGCTTTTTTTGCCTAAAGAGGAATAAAAACACTCAGAAAAAAAAAAATCTTGGTTAAGGTTCTCATAATTCATGCATGAAAGGGTTAAAATAAGACAGAATCACCTAAAGACTAACTTTTCAGTGAGATATAAGAACTGATTTTTAGACAATAGATCTGGAAAATCTTGTTTCAAGAAATCTTACCTAGATCATTTTCACTTGTTCCATTGGCAGATTTTTTTTGCTTGAATTAAACAAGCAAAAAAAAAGTTACTCTTTTAGTGACTATGTCTTATTTTAAGTGTGATGAGATATTTTGTCTAGAAATGAGAAAAATACACTTGGTAAGATTTACATTTTTGCAGTGCATGCACCATCCCAAACACTGGAATTCATACTGTTACTGTAACTTTACTGTTCTTGATAAAACCTGATCTGCACTAACATGTTTGAGTGTAAATCAATTGCTTGTTATTGTTATTAACCCTTTCATGCATGAATTATGAGAACATTAATCAAGATTTTTTTTAATTTATTCCTCTTTGGGCATAAAAAAAAAAAGTTAAGGATATTTCTTTTTTTTTTTTTTTTTTTTTTTAATTTTTATGAAGCTATATTTCATGGAGTTGCAAAAATGTCCAGCAAGCTGGACACCATGCGTTTAATTTTTGAAGCAAAGAAACATATATTTACTGATATACTGTGTGAAAACTATGAAATAAAAACTTTAAATGCTGCTAATTTGATGTTTTCTCACATTTTAACATATACTACAAACAAAAAGTTATGGATATTTTTAATTTTTGGGCTGTCTTTTTCAGTTGGGATTCTTGCACAACACTTTTTTACTTTTTTTGTGTGTGAATTGAATTGAAACACATTTTTTTTAAATGACCAGATGTAGTTTTATTTATAAATGGTATTCTGAAATGACAAAAAAAAAAAAAAAAAAAAAAAAAAAAGAAATATCCTTAACTTTTTGTTTGTAGTGTACTCTAATACTAGTCATTACTCACTTCATGGACATAATATGCCAAAAAAAAAAATTGTTGTCCTGCTGTCCACTGTAGTGACCACTATGCATGAAAGGGTTAAACTGAAATTAACAGGTTTTTGTGTTGTTGTTTTTTTTTTTTTTTTTGCATATTATCTCCATGAAGTAAGTTGTAACTAGTATTAGTGTATGTTAAAATGTGAGAAAATATCAGATTAGCTGCATTAAAAATGTTTTCATTTCATAGTTTTCACACAGTTTATCAGTAAATACGTTTCTTTGCTTCAAAAATTAAATGCATTGTGTGCAGCTGAGTGGACATTTTTGCAACTCCATGAAAAATGGGTTCATAAAAACAATTTCAATCGCATTGTTTTTTAAATGCCTAGAGGAATAAAAACACTCAAGAAGAAAAATCTTGATTAAGGCTCTCATAATTCATGCATGAAAGGGTTATTATTATTATGGATGGAGGCAGAAAAGCCAGGTGTAGACTACTGCACAAAGTGTAGAAATTTCAGGTGACCCCATTTGAATTCCAGGTGACCTCACATGGGGTCCCGACCCCAAGGTTGAAAAACACTGCC
The DNA here is from genome assembly GCF_902148855.1 of Sphaeramia orbicularis. Taxonomy (NCBI): domain Eukaryota; kingdom Metazoa; phylum Chordata; class Actinopteri; order Kurtiformes; family Apogonidae; genus Sphaeramia; species Sphaeramia orbicularis. The sequence goes on along the minus strand of NC_043978.1, from coordinate 15,343,336 downwards.
CTACTGTCAGAATGTACTAGTCATTTAAGTGCTGGGTTTGAGACAAACAACATGATCCTTCATCTATGGGATATGCTGAGGTGAGATAAGATGGAGATGGTGTTTGCAAATTGTTAAGGAATGGAAAAGGTGGGATTACATGTGATCTTTCTGTGTCCCATCATTTTAACCCTCACATACTGTCCATGTTCTACACCTTCACAGCAGACAATCCAGTCTGTACCAAATTCTGAACCACAGACCTCTTTAGAATGTATTTCTGGCATCAGTAAATATGTGATTAACCCATAATGTACAGGGTTAGGATTATTACAATTGTTATTCATGATTTGTCTGGAGATTTAGAGTTCATTACATAATTCTGTATTATTTTTACAACCATCATAAGCCATATACAGGGGTTGGACAAAATAATGGAAACACCTTCACCTCAAGATGATAATGCCCCAATCCATACAGCTAGAATTGTTAAAGAATGGCATGAGGAACATTCTAATGAAGTTGAGCATCTCGTATGGCCGGCACAGTCCCCAGACCTCAACATTATTGAGCATTTATGGTCAGTTTTAGAGATTCAAGTAAGACGTCGATTTCCACCGCCATCGTCTCTAAAAGAGTTGGAGGGTATTCTAACTGAAGAATGGCTTAAAATTCCTTTGGAAACAATTCACAAGTTGTATGAATCAATACCTCGGAGAATTGAGGCTGTAATTGCCGCAAAAGGCGGACCTACACCATATTAAATTATATTTTGATGATTTTTTTAAGGTGTTTCCATTATTTTGTCCAACCCCTGTGTCTATTGTTTTAATTCTATTATTTCTGAATGCAATTTGACTGTTCAATGTTTTTAAATAAATTATTGATATAAGTCTAGTTGTACAGATTCTTAAACCACAGTTTTCCTTGATTTGACCCACTCTAGTGGAACTGCAATCCTTTTCAGCTCATTGTTGAATTTTGTTGTGATTTAACCCTTTCATGCACGAATTATAAGAACCTCAGTCAAGATTTTTTTCTTGAGTGTTTTTATTCCTCTATAGGCATGAAAAAAAAAAACACAATGTGATTGAATTTTTTTTTAATGAACCTATTTTTCACGGAATTACAAAAATGTCCACTCAGCTGGACATCATGCATTTAATTTTAGAAGCAAAGAAACATGTATTTACTGATATACTATGAGGTAAAAACATTTTTAATGCTGCTAATTTCATGGTTTCTCACATTTTAATAATACCTGCATGTAGATAATATGCAACAAAACTGTTAATTAGAGTTTAATAACAATTTTTTTTGTTTGTTTTTTTACAGTCAAACATGTTACTGCAGATCAGATTTATCTAGAACAGCAAATTTACAGTAATGCTATGAATTACACTGTATGGGACGATACATAAGCGTCCACTGTGTTGGCTGACATAGAAATAAAACAACAAAATCCATAAGTCTATAAGAGAACCCCTTTGAACAGCTGTCCACTGTAGTGACCACTATGCATGAAAGGGTTAAGGTGTTTTTTTTCTTCTGTCAAATGTCACATTTGACCAAAATAGAATGCTGGAGTTCATAAAACAATGTGCCAATGTTGAAATCAAGGCAATAGTAGCATCTATAAAGCCCATTAGAGTCTGTAGAACAAAATAATCACATGAGTACAATGTGTATGGTTTTCACATGCTACTTGTTACTCATACAGTATTGCGCAAAATTCTTGGTCCACCTTTATCTTTGTTCTTTTCCAGGGTTAAAATGAACAAATATATTTATTTCTCATTCTCTTTTTTTTAGATACAAAAAAAAAAAAAAAATCGAGGAAATATGCACAGCCTTAAAAGACACACAAGAAACTGAACTAAATATGTTGTAAAGGTTAAAGTCACTATTTAGTCTGACCTCTGACCCCATGACAAGAAGCAGCACAAACTATTAGAAACATCTGACATGTGCTGAATGAAACCTGGTGGAAAACATCAGAAAATTAATGCCATAAATGTCATATTGTCTGAACAAAAGGGTTAAAGACATGTTAAATGCAAATGAAGGTCACATTAAATACCACCACTGTGGTTTATAGAAGCTGTTTTTACCCTGAAACTTTAGTTTTTCCTGCTGTTCATACTTCACATAGATCAGATTGGATCTAAATACAGAGACAAATGCATATGTGCGGACATTAGAACTTTAATAAACCTACAAACCTAATGTTGGACCAGGACTTTTGCACAGGACCGTATCATCAATAGATAAAATAAAAATGATTACAGCTCAGATTTGAATGCACAAAACTGTTTTATTGTTTTTATTTTGTAATCTTAAGGATATATAACTCATGCAAACAACACTTTTGTGTATAACATCAGATAATATTAGTGAGATTTCCAAACAACATCATATCATCTTCATAGGTGAGTGGTAGCATTGCATTGTGGGTATCCGTCCTTACAGGCTTGCAGGTTGTGCAGTGGGTTGTTGGCCCATGATGCTGTCAATCCACTGTGTATAGTGTGAAATGATAGTGTATATTCCAGGCTTTCGGAATTGGCCGCATTTAATCCCACCGTTGGAGACGATGCCTACTGCGACACCGTTGTAGAGCAGAGGACCTCCAGAGTCGCCCTGAAAAAACATAAAAACACAAACAGACCAGTGCTTAAACCTGCAAAACAGTAGCTGTAGCTGGAAGAAAGAAGTAAAGAGGTTTAACCATTAATCTGGCAAGTGACTATTTTTGGTAATTTCCACACACATTACAAGACAGTAGTTGCTTTTCCATTGGACATCTGCCCAAAATTTTACCAATATTTACTAAATATAAAAAAAACAGAAGTGCATAGTGTTGGTTTTTCCATTAAATCACAAATGCGATGATTATTGCGATTATTTATTGCAAGATGACACGAGAAGTCATTCCATAAACATGGTGACGAATGTAAATATTCTGTTGATTTACAGATATAGTCATTATTATTGTATATTACCCCTGTATCCAGTACTAAATTAAAAAATGATTCAGTTTCCTGGTGTGTCCACACATACCACACCATGTTTCTTTTAAAATTCATCTTCTTCACTTGTTGTAACGTCCATCAACATCCGTTTTTTTTTGTTTTAATTCACAGCCTTTCCATTGCAGTTTTGCGTGAAATACCACCTCTTGCCAGCACAAAAACTTTTCATTGAAAAATGAGAGTTTTGGCGAAATTTTCATTTTTCCATTAGGTACATTTTTATGCACAAGTTATATTTTGCGCAATTTGAGGGTCAATGGAAAAGCAACTTCAGACAGCATAGACAAATTTCGGCCATTATAAATAAATGGGAAAAAAAAAGATTTTAAAAATTCATAAAAAAATTAGAACTTTGACCTACTTTCCCCAAAATGTAACCACACCTATTCTGGGTCACTGGCAATCTATAAACCCAATTTGATAAGCATTCAATCAACAGTTTTGCTGCTAAAGTGTTAACAAAGAAAGAAACAAACCGAACCACAAACAATACCCCTTGCCTCCCCTTCGGGGGGGTGGGGTAAAAAGTCAAATATTGAATAAATAGTGAGATATAAAAGAGAAAATAAAACAACCTGTGAATATTGCCTGTGTAGTTTGAACACCAGCCACATCATGACACATTAACGCATGTAAATAAATAAATATTGTGGTTGGTGGATAATAATCTGATCATTTTACAGCGACACATTTCATGCCTCATAGTGAATATTCAGATTAAATGAGTGATTTAAACTTACATCACAGGTGTCTTCTTTCTTCTGTGGTTTATCACATGGGTTGTCACATATTTTGTGCGCACAGATCATGTTACTAGTGAACCTCGAGCCAAAGTAGTCACTGCGTCGGCATCTCTGGGAGCTGACCACTTCAACCACCAGCTCTTTTAACTTGTCCGGTCTGGATCCCAGGTTGTCGGTGGAACCCCATCCTGCCGTTTCAACCTCTTCATCTGTGCCCGGGTTGGTGCCGCCGCTTCGCAGAAACTCCAACGTCCTCACAGCCTCAGTGATGTTCACTGGATGATCCAACTGCAGATGTCATAAAAGAATCAGTGTTTTAGTTTACATTCTAAAGCACAGGTGTCAAACATATGGTCTGGGGGCCAAAACCGGCCCATAGGATGAATTTCTGAAATACAAAAATTACACTGAAGATGTAAACAGTCAATCGTTTTACTTTAGGAGCCATAGAAGAAGCCCTACTTTAGTCTCAAGTGGGTCAGATCAGTAAAATATTACCATAAAAGCCTAAAAAATTATGACAATTCCAAATTTTTCCTCTGTTTTAGTGTAAAAGAGTGAAATTACATGAAAATGTGTAAATTTACAAACTAGCCTTTCACAAAAAATATGAAAAAACTAGAAATGTGTTAAGAGAAGTAAGTGCAATTTTACTAATATTCTGCCAGTTACTAAAATATTTTGTGTATTTTGCAGATCCATTGTGATCTGTAAGTTGTAATGCACATTTACAAATAATAAGCAGAGGCAAAATATAGTTAAAATTGCACTTATTTTTCTTAATAAGTTTCAGTTTTTTCATGGTTGTTCATGTTATTCACATTTTTAAAAGGACAGTTCATAGATGTAAATGTTTCCATAGTGTAATTTTACTTTTTTCACTGTAAAACGAATTGAAATGTTTGGAGTTGGCATTATTTATATTTTATTATGTTATTAATTCACTGGTCCAGCCCACTTCAGATCATATTGGGAGGATGTGGCCCCTGAACTAAAATGAGTTTGACACCCCTGTTCTAAAGGTTAAACTGATCTTATTGAAACCGAATGACGTACCTTAATTAAAGCGATGTCATTGTCATAATTAACGCTGTTAAAATCTGGGTGGTTGTGAAGCTCCAAGATGTCAAAGACTTGTTGTGTTTCTTCAGGTTCGCTCAGAGAATGAAGACCCAGCACTACTTTTCTCCCACTGGGACTGTGAAAAGAGACAAATACACTGTGTACTTATTTATTAAAGAGATACTAGAATCACTAAATGTGGACATACAGGGGTTGGACAAAATAATGGAAACACCTTAAAAAATCAACAAAATATAATTTAATATGGTGTAGGTCCGCCTTTTGCGGCAATTACAGCCTCAGTTCTCCGAGGTATTGATTCATACAACTTGTGAATTGTTTCCAAAGGAATTTTAAGCCATTCTTCAGTTAGAATACCCTCCAACTCTTTTAGAGACGATGGCGGTGGAAATCGACGTCTTACTTGAATCTCTAAAACTGACCATAAATGCTCAATAATGTTGAGGTCTGGGGACTGTGCCGGCCATACGAGATGCTCAACTTCATTAGAATGTTCCTCATACCATTCTTTAACAATTCTAGCTGTATGGACTGGGGCATTATCATCTTGAGGTGAAGGTGTTTCCATTATTTTGTCCAACCCCTGTACACTGAAAGACCATATTTGAGGAAAAACTGAAATATACACTAGAGTTTTCTTAATGTTTCATGCGAAAGAAGGCCAGTTTACATACAGTTTAACCCTCAAACACCTAAAGAGCCACCAGTGACCTGAAGCATCTACTGATCTAAACTGTTTAATAATTGTCAAATCATTAATCCTATCAATACATGTAAATAATTGGTGTAAAATACAGTTTGTCATCTTTTCATGGTCATCAGATATGACCCATTTGGACGTTCAGAAGCTCCATAGTTACCGTGGAAACACCGTCAAGTTCTACAACATTGATTCACCAATAAAACCCATGGAGTTGGATCAATGGCAGTGGATGGACACACTGGGTTTATGTTCAGTTACTGATAAATTATGATCAGAGTCACTTTTGCCTAATTAAACGTAGGATAACACCTGATTTTCACGGAGAAAAAAACCCCCGCAAATTTCAGAGGATAATATAATAAATGGTGATAAATCACTTAGGAAATGTAGAGAAAAAATAATTCAGCCATAAAATATTGTTAAACTTGCACCTTTTTCATTGATCTTGCACAAAATCATGAAATCTATTGTAACTCATGAAGACCCAAACAGCCAAAGGAGACCAACATCATCTGCTGATCTAAACTGTTTAATACCTGTTGATCCACTAATCCTATTAATACATGTAAATAACTGGTGTAAAATACAGTTCTTCATCTTTTCATGGTCATTAGATATGACCCATTTGGACGTTCAGAGGCTCCGTTGTTCCCATGGAAACACCGTCAACTTCTACAACACAGATGTCAAACATACAGCTCAGGGGCCAAAACCAGCCCGCCAAAGGGTCCAATCCAGCCCGTCAGATAAATTAGTGAAATCCAACCATTTGGATGTTCAGAGGCTCCGTAGTTACCATGGAAACACCGTCAACTTCTACAAATTCTACTCCTATGTAGTTTGACTAATGAGAGTAATTGTAGGTGCTTGTTTTTATGTTAAATGTTATATGTTGTATGTTGTTAAATGTTGTTAATGGTATATTTTGCTGAAAATGTCACTTTTTCAGTTTCCTCTACAATGATTAAAAATAACCTTTGAATTTACCCTGAGCTTTTATGGGTATCTACATCATCAAGAAATTAAGAAAACTGGTTCAGAGATCCTTAAACAGAACTGGTTCCGAGATCAAGCATCAAATGTCCACAGCGCTCCCCCCATACCGCCACATCCACCACAGTCAGCACAGAGGTGAAGAGCTGCTGCTGACATCACTCTCCTGTGCTGCTTACTTTGCGAATTCATTTTCGAATTATGGTAGGTTTGGTTTTTTTGCAGGGCAGACCACGAAAATGAAAAAGCAATGTCTTCTGTTTTCTTTTTGATTGTGTCATAAAATGCGCAACATGAATAAGAAAATGAAAATGCAGACTGGATGATTTATTACTCATTTTATTTATGAGTCAAATAATGCAGCCACATTCTTAAAATAAAAAAAGCATTTTTTGGTAATGCATTTGAATTTTCAATTTTTAGATTTCAAATAGAATTTTGGTAACTATTTACTGGGGTAGATTTTTAAAATTAAATCTCAAATGTCTTTTTCTTTTTCATTTGAATTAAGTTAAAGAATGAGCGGTCTTGAATAGGAAAATGAAAATGCAGACAGGATGATTTATTACTCATTTTGTTTATGAGTCAAATAACGCAGCCACATTCTTAAAATGAAAAAGCATTTCTGCAAATGCACTTGAATTTTTTAATTTTAGATTTCAAATTGAATTTTGGTAACTATTTTCTGGGGCATGTTTTGAAAATTAAATCTAAAATAGGGGTGTTAGAAAATATCAGTTCTGCAATATATCGTGATATTTCATTTCACAATACTGTATTGATATTAAAAAGTACTGTATCGATATTTTTAGGTATTTATTCAAATGCAGATACTGTGGAGGTTCAATTTTGTTTTTTTGTTTTTCTTTTTTGTTTATATTTTTTTTATTATTATTATTTAACACTCTTTTATTACTTTTCAAATATGCAAATGAAGTCATATTTTGTTTTCATGTATATGTACAGGTTTTTGTTTCTTTTGTTTTCTTATAATCTGTTTCATTTGTAAAGACTAGGTGGGATTACTTGGTTTTGTTGCATATTCAAAATAAATAAACTAAACTAAATTAAATAATGTTAGTTCCTTTGTCGGGATTGCATAAAAATAATGTTCTGATGTTAGTTCTGAACTAATAGAATATGAACATTTGAACAGGATCTTAAACTGTAATGTCTGTAAAACAGAATTTCAGTTTGAACACAGAAACATTTTGTGATATAGCATTAGATCCTGTTGGGATCAAATAAAAATGTGTTTAGTATTTGTACAGATTTCTGGTGTAATTTCATTCTTCCAGGAAATAATAATTAAAAAAAAAAAGAAACTATTATTATCATAGTTTATATTATTATTATTATTATTATTATTATTATTATTATTATTATTATTATTATTAACAACTATTATCATATTGTTGGGTGTAATTCAGTTACTGCATTATCTATTTGTTGTGGTTTGATGTTAAAATTAGGAAAATATTGTTTGACTCTTGTGTTAAGTTAGCGATAGAGGTATAAAAGCACTGAGGGGTAGGATTAAATAAGTTCATACTTCTTCCTACTCCTTTTCGACCATGCAAAATTCAGACTTGTATGTGCATGGAGATAGATTCTGTCTATTTGAATGTTTTATTTTGTTTTTCTTTTTTTCTTTTTCTTTTTTTTGCATGTTCGAAATAAATAAATCAAATCAAAATCAAATCAAACAAAAAATTGCCTTTTTAACAGTATCGTGACCTATCATGATATATCGCATCGTGATCCTAGTATTGTGATTTGTATCGTATCGCCACATTCTTGCCGATACATACCCTTAATCTCAAATGCGTTTTTCTTTTTTCTTTTTAATTAAGTAAAAGAATGAGCAGTCTTGAATAAGAAACTAAAAATGCAGATTGGATCATTTATTAATAATTTTATTTATAAGTCAAATATTGCAGCCATATTCTTCTTCAAATGCATTTTAATTTAGATTACCGTATCTAATCGCTTCCATATCCACGCAGCAAGATAATTTCAGTGAACAAGATTCTTAAATTGAGATTGTTAAATCTAGAAACAAGCATGTCTACAGTTGTATGAACACTTACAGTAAAATAAGAAATTAACTCTTAAAACAAGATAAATTATCTAATACTTCCAAACCTAAGTTTTTTTTTTGTCTTGATAAGAACCAAATAATTTGCAGTGTAATGTAACAGATGTACCTCTTCAAAATAATAAACATATTTTCCCCAGATGCCACCTCACCCTGTTGGCAGACAGTGCACTGCAGTCATCACCCACTGATCTGCGACCAGAAAACCTCCACATTCATGCTTCCTGACCTCCTCCTGCTGTACCTGGATGGACGCCATGTAGGGCCGGGAATGAGGCGCTGCTTCTCTGCCTCCAATTATACCCTCACCTGGAAATAAATGAATAAATAAGTAACCCAAATGACAGCAGGTATATTCACATGCACAGAGGTCTCCATGCAGTCAGTCAAATCGGCCTAAAACGTAACAGAATATGATCAAAGTAACACATTATCCTGGATCTAATGCACAATACCGCAGTACAAATGTCAGCTTTCAGGCATAAACGACTGGAAACCCAGACACGTAACCGTCAGAGTACAAACTCACTGTGAGATATGAGGGTGAAAACACAAACAGCAGCCGCTACCAGGATGTCTTTCACTGACACCATCATGTCAGTTTAACTTACTCCAAACCTGGAGCTCTGATGTTTTAAAGGCTTCCACTAAAGACAGGAAACATAAATCAAGTAGATATGGAGCAAGATATGAGTGGGAGTTTGACAAGTCTCCTGTTCCCTGTTTCCTGGAATGGAAAACAGGAAAGCACACTAAGTTCTGCTTTGAGTTGGATTTTTTTCTTCTAAAACATCTATATTTTTCATGTTTGGTCTCGTTTTCTCATGCATTTGTGCATTTTATATTGTCATCTGAAGAACTCATGGAATATTGTATGTATCTTTATTTGTATGTATCTTTGTTTAGGTGGGACAGTGCACATTAATGAACACATTTATACATTCCATTTCAGTATAAACACATAAATATGCCGTAATTCTTATCAGTGCTAATTTTCATCCGCAGTCCCCACTTAAATAACAGAGATCCGTGCAATACAAAACAATACAGTGTAATAAGTGCAATACAGAGCAAGACAGTGCAATACATTACAAAACAGTACAGTTCAATACAATACAACAGGGGTCTGCAACCTTTATTATCAAAACAGCCATGTTGCCCCCTCTTCCACCCAAAAAAATAGTCTGGAGCTGCAAAAAATAACAGAGCTTATAAACTTTTAAAAGTTTTAATCTTTGTTTTACATTTTATCTGTTACAACCACTGAATACAACAAACAGAAGTGCAGTGTGGAATGGATTCTGGAGTATGATTACTCTAAAAGTACAGAGTACAAGTAGGTCATAGTATTTGTGCTAATAGTATATGAAGTACTAATACCAAAAATACCAAATTCATGAGGTACTTATTGGAAAAAATCCTTTTATTCATCATTGAATTTAGTCTTAAAGCCTATTTCAGACAACAAAACAAACACTTTTGGAGCGTGGAAGGGATTTTTGAGTATGATTACTCCAAAAGTACACAGTAAAAGTAGTTCATAGTGTTTGTGCTAATAATATATGAAGTACTAATACCAAAAATACCAAATTCATGAGGTACTTATTAGATGAAATAATTTTATTCATCATTGAATTTAGTCTTAAATCCTATTTCAGACAAAAAAAACAAAAAAGCAAAACACTTTTGGAGCTTGGAAGGGATTTTTGAGTATGATTACTCCAAAAGTACACAGTAAAAGTAGTTCATAGTGTTTGTGCTAATAATATATGAAGTACTAATACCAAAAATACCAAATTCATGAGGTACTTATTGGATGAAATAATTTTATTCATCATTGAATTTAGTCTTAAATCCTATTTCAGACAAAAAAAAAAAAAAAAACACTTTTGGAGCTTGGAAGGGATTTTTGAGTATGATTACTCCAAAAGTACACAGTAAAAGTAGTTCTTAGTATTTATGCTAATAGTATATGAAGTACTAATACCAAAAATACCAAATTTGCAAGGTACTTATTGGAAAATTTTTTTTTATTCATCATTGAATTTAGTCTTAAAGCCTATTTCAGACAAAAAAAAAAAAAAAACACTTTTGGAGCGTGGAAGTTCATAGTACATAGTGTTTGTGCTAATAGTATATGAAGTACTAATACCAAAAATATCAAATTCATGAGGTACTTATTGGGAAAAATAATTTTATTCATCACTGAATTTAGTCTTAAACCCTATTTCAGATGAAAAAACACACTTTTGAAGTTTGGAAGGGAATCTGTTGTAGGATTACCCCAAAAGTACACAGTACTCATACTCATACAGTCGCTCTATGAAAAGTATCGCTATTTATGGAAATGATTCTCTTCCAAACCCAACACTGCCTCCACAGTTCCCAGTTGTACTACTTCATATTCTCCGTCTGGGTTCACATCCACAAACTCCCGGAAAACGGACAGAATTATGTGAGTAATATACAAAGAACGGACAGAACCCTCCGTCCATATCTGTTTGTGTCTTTAACGTAGAGCATAAATGAGCCCTTACTGTTGTTGTCCGGAAGGCACATTTGCTCCATGCAGCTCATCTATCGTAACTGTCGAATGAGTAGCACACAAGAAAAGCGCTAGCAGCTGGCTAGACCATGCAGAGGAGAATGGCGGCTGGCTTGACCGCAGTAAAGGGAGGAGCCACGACAAGGAGGATGAAGAGACGCAGGCTGCCGACCCCTGCACTACAGTATAGTACATGTCAAGGACTAAAATAAACATTACTACTTAAAGGACAATACAGTACAATACATTACATTACAGTACAAATTACATTTATGCCTACATGTCAGATATTAAAATAAACGTTCAGCTGTCTCTTAAAAGTGCTAGCGTTCACATGTTTGGTTGTTTCTTAGCCGTACATTAATCTGGTTTTTGAAAGCAGCATACTTGGGGTCTCGAATATTAAGTCAGGGTTGTGATTTTACACACATAATAGAGACAATAAAGTCTTTTTAAAACCTGAGGAGGTTCTAAGGAACTGAAATCATTCCATACAGCAGAATAACTTGAATCATTTTAGTTTATTTCCCCGCCCCCAAACGGGACGCAAAGGGTATTGTTTTTGGTTCGGTTTGTTTGTTTGTTCACACTCTAGCAGCAAAACTATTGGTTGAATTCATATTAAATTTGGTTTATAGATTGCCAGTGACCCAGAATAGATCTCATTACACTTTGGAAACATTAGGTCAAAGTTCTAATTTTTATTGAATTTTCAAAATCTTTTTTTTCCCCATTTACTAATAATGACCGAAATTTCAAATGCCTGTAGCAGCAAAACTAATGGTTGAATTCATACCAAATTGGGTGTATAGATTGCCAGTGATGCAGAATAGATCTCATTAGATTTTGGAAACATTAGGTCGAAGTCCTAATTTTTAATGAATTTTTACATTTTTTTTAGTTTTTCCCATTTCCTTACAATGGTTGAAATTTCAAATGTCTGTAACAGCAAAACTATTGGTTGAATTATATACAAAATTTGGCATATAGATTGCCAGTGATGCAGAATAGATGTCACTAAATTTTGGGAACAATTGGTCAAAGTTCTAATTTTGATTAAATTTTCAAAATCTTGTTTTTCCCCATTTACTTATAATGGCTGATATTTTAAATGTCTGTAGCGGCAAAACTATTGGTTAAATTCAGACCAAATTGGGTTTATAGATTGCCAGTGACGCAGAATAGATGTCATTGCATTTTGAGAAAAATAAGTCAAAGTTGAATTTTTTAGGAATTTTTAAAATCTTTTTTTCCCCCCATTTACTTATAATGGCCGAAATTTCAAATGTCTGTAGCAGCAAAACTTTTGGTTGAATTCATACCAAATTTGGTTTATAAATTGCCAGTGATGCAGAATAGATGTCAATGCATTTTGGGAAATGTAGGTCCAAGTTTCAATTTTTTGGGAATTAAAAAATAATGTTTTCTCCGATTTACTTATAATGGCCGAAATTTCACGTCTAAGTTTTCATGTCGAAATTTCACGTCTAAGTTTTGTTTCAAGTTACTTCAGCCTTGGCACATATATAGAGGCTATTGATATGCTGACATCATCACATGCATAGACATGATGACATCAGCTGGATCGATGCCAAAATAAGCTATAATATGTGTGAGGGGCGGGGCTTGTTGTCCTGGAACCACTTGTTTAATTTATTCTGATGTTCCATTTTCAGTGTAATGGGTAAATAGGAAACATCTTCTGATTTATTCTGCTGAAATCTTTCTTCTTTCACTTATTTTGGTTTTGGTTTTCTTGACAAAACCCACATGCACTACAACTGACCCCAACAGAACACTTGTGAAAGAACATCTCATGTTACATAATGCTGAAATTTGGACAATGTCGACTCCCTCATGCAGATTTCCTGCTCTTAAACACAACATTGACAGGAAGAAAGTAATGTCTTCTCCTTCTCTGCCAGTAAATCCAACAGGAAAACATGAAGTACAGTCTGGAAAGACCAAGATGATCTGGGACGTGGGCCGTGTTTTGCAGTTAAAGTCGGTCACAAATATTATCAGATGGTTGTTCAGGACACACACACTGATGACACAATATGACACATGTCTCAGTTTGGTGCTTATTATGTTTATCAGGAATTTAGTTGTATGTCTTTTACAGCTGAAAGTCATCACTGTACAATTTACTGTACATTTAACCCTTTCATGCATAGTGGTCACTCCAGTGGACAGTTGTTCTCCAGATGTTCTTTTGTATATTCATAGGTTTTGTTGTTTTAGTTCCATATCAGCCAACACAGTGGACACTTATGCACCATCCCAAACACTGCAGTTCATACAATTATTGTAACTTTGCTGTTCTAGATAAACCTGATCTGCACTAACATGTTTTAGTGTAAATCAGTTGCTAACTGTTATTAGACTGTAATTAACAGTTGTCTGAAACAAAAAGTTTATTTTATTCATTTATTTTTTTTGCATATCCTCCTGAGACCCAGCAATGCATTTTGTCCTCTGTAGGGGACAAAAGTTTGACAGTTTTACTTAAAAAATGCTGCGCATTACAAAGGACATTCCAATAAAAAAATAAAAAAATAAAAAATCAATCAATAAATAAAAATTGTTTTAAAAATGTATCTGAAAAAACTGTTGCATTATGCAGTTTCCAATCAAGACAATTTTTTAATGTAAAATAAACTAAAACTGTCAAATTCCTGGGTCTCAGGAGGATATTATCTCCATGAAATGAGTAATAACTAATATTAGAGTGTGATAAAATGTGAGAAAACATTAGTGATTTGGCAATTAAACTTGTTTGGCATTTATGTGGCATTAAAAATGTTTTTATTTCATAGTTTTCACACAGTAGATCACTTTCTGATGATGAGTTTTAAATACATGTTTCTTTGCTTCAAAACTTAAATAAATAGTGTCCAGCTGAGTGGACACTTTTGTGACTTCACGAAAAATAGGTTCATTAAAAAAAAAAAAATCATTTGCATTGTTTTTTTCATGCCTAAAGAGGAATAAAAACACGAAAGAAAAAAATATTGACTAAGGTTCTCACAATTCATGCATGAAAGGGTTAAAGTACTGTAAAGGTAATTGACATATAAAACATACATTTAAGGCTAATGACATTCATTTTGTCTTCTGTTTATGTAATTCTACTTTTCTTTTTCTTTTTTTTTTTCTTTTGTTCAGACAAGGTATAGTTTTTAGATGTTACCTGTTTGACAGTTTCAACTGTGACTCCAGTCTTCCTCAGAAGTGTCATCTGACGTGCTGCTGACATGTCACGTCTATACCTTACTATACCTTCTCTGAACAAAAGAAAAAAAGAATAAATATAAAATATAAAAAGATACATTTGATAACTAACACGTTCAGAGTACCTGTTTCAACTCTTAAAGACACAGAATTAGTTTTGATACAACTTCCAAGTGACTTTTTCCTCTACATTTAACTTATCTTTAGTGATTTATCACCATTTTGTACATATTGTCCTCTGCAATGGTCATTAAAAATCAAGTATTTTCCTACATTCAATTGACTGATTATGTGGATGTTCATAAATGAGTAAATATCAGAACAGAGAAAACTGAAGGAAAAGCAGCTTTTTCCAGTCAAATATGTCATTAAGAGAACATAAAAACAACTGTCTCCATCCACTGTCATTGATCAGATTACAAATGTTTTATTGTTATGTAGGATAAGTTTGACCTTAAAGACCTAGAATTACTGTTGTGACAACTGCCAAATGATTTTTTTTCCCTCTACATTTAACCTTTTCTAAGTGATTTGTTGCCAGTTATTATAATATTACCCTCTGCATTTTTGCATTTTCCAGTGTAAAGCATGTATTTTCCTATATTTAATTCGCTGATCATGTAGATGTTCATTAAAGTTCAGAATAAATTCAAGGATTATTGTATCAAAACAGAGAAAAATGAAGAAAAAGTGACATTATCAGCCAAACATGACACCAACTGAATATAAAGAAAAGCGTCTATAACCACTGTCATTGATCCAACTCCATGGCTTTTACTGGTGAATCAATGTTGTAGAAGATGACAGTGTTTCCATGGTAACTACAGAACCTCTGAACGTCCAAATGGGTCATATCTGATGACCATGAAAAGATGAATAACTGTATTTTACACCAGTTATATACATGTATTGATAGGATTAGTGGATCACACATGATTAAACATTTTAATTCAGTAGAAAAAAAGTATTTGTATTGCACCAGTCATACACACGGCAATTCAAAGGGCTGTACAAAGGCATAGAAACACATAAAATTAGATTAAAATCACAGAGAAAATAACACCTTGTCTACTTATTGCCATCTTTAGAGTCCCCCTGAATTATTCTAAGTTCACCACACAGAAACTAAATGTGTTAGCATTTTTGTTTCCTCGATTACCTGTGGATATATTCTTCTTTGGAAGTCGCCTAAACCTCCGGCAGAACACACCTGGATAACGGACATAATGTCTTTCTTGAAAGTGGAAAAAATCAAATTTTCTGTCAGAGGATCAACTGAAAAATTTGACATTACATGGAAGCCTTTCCTCACTTACTTTCATAAAACATCTATAGAAAACATGACAGAATAGAATAGCTATAACACTCATAATTAGGTGAATGTGGAACAATGTGTGTATGTGGGCGGCTACTTTCCTTTTGTTTTTTTTTGTTTTTTTTTTTGTTTTGTTTTTTTAGTTTAAGTTTTTGTTTGTTTATAGTTGGTTTTTGGAAAACTGGAAAACTGGACATGCTTATACCTGTGCTGAGAGGATATGTATACTGAAAATGTGTCCTGATAAAAAGATTATTTAAAAAAAAAAAAAGATCGAAAATAAAACATAAATCAAAAGGAAAGTGCAGAAAGGATAAACATTTAAAAAAAAGAAATGAAAACAAGAATAAGAAAGAGTTAAAACAAATGCTAAAAACACTCTTAATTATAATCAATCAAAACAAATTTTTTTTTTTTGTTGAAATTTTTGTTTGTTTTTAGATGGTTTTTGGAAAACTGGAAAACTGGACATGCTTATACCTGTGCTGAGAGAATATGTGTACTGAAAATGTGTCTTGATAAAAAGATTATTTAAAAAAAAAAAAAGATCGAAAATAAAACATAAATCAAAAGGAAAGTGCAGAAAGGATAAAAATTAAAAAAAAAGAAATGAAAACAAGAATAAGAAAGAGTTAAAACAAATGCTAAAAGCAGTCTTAATTATAATCAATCAAAACAATTTTTTTTTTTTTTTTTGGTTGAAATTTTTGTTTGTTTTTAGATGGTTTTTGGAAAACTGGAAACTGGACATGCTTATACCTTTACTTAGAGGATATGTATACTGAAAATGTTTCCTGATAAAATGATTATTAAAACATAAAAAAAAAAAAAAAAAAAAAATATATGTATATAGAAAATAAAACATAAATCAAAAGGAAAGTGCAGAAAGGATAAAAATAAAGAAAGAAATGAAAACAAGAATAAGAGACAGTTAAAACGAAACTAAAAACAGTCTTAATAATAATCAATCAAAGCATTCTTTTTTTTTTTTTTTTTAGTTTAAGTTTTTGTTTGTTTTTGGAAAACTGGAAAACTCCACATGCTTATACCTTTACTGAGAGGATATGTATACTGAAAATGTATCCTAGTATAAAGATTGTCTAAAAAAACTAAAAACTAAAAATAAATCATAGAGAGTAAAACAAATCAAAAGGAAAGTGCTGAAAGGACAAAAATAAAGAAAGAAATGAAAACAAGATTAAGAGACAGTCAAAACACACACTAAAAACAGTCTTAATTAAATCAGTCAAAACAGTTAAAATTGTGAGTTGCAGTGCAGAAGAAAAAAAAAAAACTACTCTGATTGAAGGCAGCAGATGCTTTTAGTTTTTTTTTTTTTTTTTTTTTTTTTTTTAGGGTCTTTAAGGGTTAAATGTAAAAATACTTCCTACAGCTTTGAAAGGAGTTGACTTCACTACTGTATGAATTCTTGAGTCATGGCCAAGACAGTGTTTTGTTAAGTCACAGTGACCTTTGACTTTAACTGGGATTTAATCCGATTTCAGAGCTAATCCTTGCCAGTGCTACCCAACCATAAAGATCGGAGAACATGCCAAAATGCTAAGCTCCTAAATAAAGATGAAAATAAAATAAATACATTAGTAAATAGATTTGGAATTAAAACACACAAGGTTGGCACAGGTTCAGTAGCATGTGTTTCATTAGCATCAGTGAAATTAACCCATAAAGACCCAAACATCCACCAGCAAAACCAAGACCAGCTACTGATCTGAACTGTTTAACACCTGCTGATCCACTGATTCTATCAATACATGTAAATAATTGGTGTAAAATACAGTTTGTCATCTTTACATGGTCATCACATATGACCCATTTGGACATTTAGAGGCTCTGTAGTTACCATGGAAACACTGTCATCTTCTACAACATTGATTCCCCAGTAAAACCCATGGAGTTGGATCAAATGACAGTGGATGGAGACACTGGGTTTATGTTCAGTTAATGAGAGATTTGGCCAAAAAGGTCACCTATTTTTTTCTCAGTTTTCTCTAGTTTTTCTTATAACAACCATCAGTTTTAATCTGAGCTTTTATGTACATCTACATCACAGGTGTCAAACATGCGGCCCGGGGGCCAAATCCGGCCCACCAAAGGGTCCAATCTGGTCCGTCGGATGAATTTGTGAAATGCAAAAATTACACTGAAAATATTAACAATTAATGGTGTCAAAAAATAATTTTAGGTCAGTTCCATCTAAAGTGGGTCAGACCAGTAAAATACTATCTTAATAAACTATAAATAATAAAACCCACAAATTTCTCTCTTTGTTTTAGTGCAAAAAAAGTAAAATTATAGAAAAATGTTTACATTTACAGACTAGCCTTTTACAAAAATGTGAAAAACCTGAACAAATATGAACAACCTGACATATCTTAATAGAATTTAGAGTGATTTTACCAATATTCTGTCTGTTATGAAATGTTTTGTGTACATGTGAAAATGAGAAGCTGAGGCCAAAAAATAGCATAAATTATTAAAACTGCACTTTTTTTTTTCTTAATAAATTTCACTTTGGTCATGATTCTTCATGTTTTTCCACATTTTTTTAAAGGATAGTTTGTAGATGTAAAAATTTTGGTAATATAATTTTACTTTTGTCACTCCAGAACAGAAATTAGACATACAGATTTTGGAATTGATATTATTTATGCATTATTATGTTATTATTGTAATAATCCGGCCCACTGCAGGTCACATTTGGGCTATATGTGGCACCTGGACTAACATGAGTTTGACACCCCTGATCTACATGATTAGCAAATTAAACGTTGGAAAGTATCTGAGTTTCACTGACAAAAACACAAAATACAGAATCTGTTCGTAAAGTAGTATCGGCAGAAATTTAGCTCTGTGTTAAGAGTGTGCTCAAATTATGTTTTTAATTGACAAGCAGAAAGATTAGCATTATAATTATCACAACAGTATAGCCATTGCTCTGCCTTTGGCTCTCACTCAGGGTGCAACTTTACAAATGACAAAAATACAGAAAAAATAAACAAAAAGGCCAATGAGTATTGCCATACACATATTAAGTCAAAACTAATACTAACACAACAACCCCGCTGAATTCTTGCACATAAAAATAACACATTTACAACAAAATACCCACTACCCATAATGCACTGTGGCAAACATGCCACAATATTATATAATAATAATAATAATATATTAAATTAGTGTCATATCTGGCTGATAATGACACTTTTTCTTTATTTTTCTCTACTTTGATACAATAACCTTTGAACATCTACACGATCAGTCGAATAAACATAGGAAAATAGATTATTTTTACGGGAAAAAATGCAAAATACAGTGGATAATATTATAATAAATGGTGATAAATCACTTAGGAAAGGTTAAATAGAGAGAAAAATTCATTTGGGAACTAATAGAAAAGTTCCATTGGGTTCTTATCGGTTAAGGATGAATGTGTCCATTAAACCCTCTAGTTGTTAGAGTTGGATCAATGACAGTGGATGGAGACACTTGTTTAATATTCAGTTATTAATATTTTTGCTGAAGAAATCACTTTTTCTTCATTTTTCTCTGTTTAGATGTAATAACTTTTGAATTTACTGTGAGTTTTCATGAAATATAAGAAATTAAATCCAGGAAAATACATGATTTACAGTGAAAAAAGCTAAACATAGTGGATAATGTTATAATAAATCTTGATAAATCACTTAAGAAATGTTAGATAGAGAAAAAAAAAAAAATTCATCTGGGAACTGACACAAAAGTAGCTCTGGGTCTTTATGGGTTAATAAATGACAGTGGATGGAGATGCTTGGTTTAAGTTCAGTTATTGATATTTTTACTAAAGAAGTCACTTTTTCTTCAGTTTTCTCAGTTTTTATCTAACTTTTGACTTTATTGTGAGTTTTTATTTTGTATTTGTATTTATTTATTTAGTTACAGGACAGTGTGTATTGGCATTAGTTGCAAAGAACAAGATGCATCCACCAGATTTAGCAGAAAAGATAATTTCCGTCTGTTGTCCTGGACAAACAACCAACATAATAAAACATCACATAGATTAGAAAGTACTAATATACAGGAAGAAAACTGTTAAACATGACATATATATTTATATATATCATGAACGTCTAAATTAAACATAGGAAATTAAATACAGGAATATGCATGATTTACAGTGAAAAATGCAAAACACAGAGGATAATGTTATAGTAAATCTTGATAAATGACTTAAGAAAGGTTAAATAGAAAAAAAAAAAAAATCTGACACAAAACTGACACAAAAGTAGCTCTGGGTCTTTATGGGTTAATAAATGACAGTGGATGGAGATGCTTGGTTTATGTTCAGTTATTGATATTTTTACTAAAGAAGTCACCTTTTCTTCATTTTTCTCTGTTTTTATGTAATAACTTTGAATTTACTGTGTTTTCATGAACATCTAAATTAAATACGGCAAATTAAATACAGGAAAATAAATGATTTACAGTGAAAAATGCTAAATACAGAGGATAATGTTATAATAAATATTAATAAATCACTTAAGGAAGGTTAAATAGAGAGAAAATTCATTTGGAAATTGACACAAAAATGACACTGGGTCAAATGTACAAGTTCAAACTTACAACTTATCAACAAAACAACAGTAAACAGAGACGATCCTTAGATGGAGGAGGCTGCAGATAATAATATATAAATAATAAATATATATAATAAAATATATGTAATAAATATATAATAAATCTTGATAAATCGCTTAAGAAAGGTTAAATAGAAAAAAATTCATCTGGGAACTGACACAAAAGTGACACTGGGTCTTTATTGGTTAATAAATGACAGTGATGACAGTGGATGGAGATGCTTGGTTTATGTTCAGTTATTGATATTTTTACTGTAGAAGTCACTTTTTCTTCATTTTTCTCTGTTTTTTTTGTAATAACTTTTGAATTTACTGTGAGTTTTCATGAATGTCTAAATCAAATATGGCAAATTAAATCCAGGAAAATACATGATATATGGGGAAAAATGCAAAACACAGAGGAAAATGTTATAATAAATCTTGATAAATCACTTAAGAAAGGTTAAATAGAGAGAAAAATTGATTTGGGAACTGACACAAAAGTGACACTGGGTTGCATGTACAAGTTCAGACTTACAACTTATCAACCAAACAAGAGTAAATAGAGACGATCCTTAGATGGAGGAGGCTGCAGATAATAATATATAAATAATAAATATATCTAATAAAATATATGTAATAAATATATAATAAATCTTGATAAATCATTTAACAAAGGTTAAATAGGAAAAAAAAATCCTCTGGGAACTGACACAAAAGTGACATTGGGTCTTTATGGGTTAATAAATAACAGTGGATGGAGATGCTTGGTTTATGTTCAGTTATTGATATTTTCCTGAAGAAGTCACTTTTTCTTCATTTTTCTGTTTTTATGTAATAACTTTTGAATTTACTGTAAGTTTTCATGAACTTCTAAATTAAATATGGCAAATTAAATCCAGTAAAATACATAATTTACAGTGAAAAATGCAAAATACAGAGGATAATGTTCTAATAAATCTTGATAAATTACATAAGGAAGGTTAAATAGAGAGAAAATTCACTTGGGAACTGACACAAAAATGACACTGGGTCGAATGTACAAGTTCAGACTTAGAAGTTACAGGACAGTGTGTATTGGCATTAGTTACAAAGAACAAGATGCATCCACCAGATTTAGCAAAAAGGATAATTTCCATCTGTTGTCCTGGGCAAATGACCAACATAATAAAACATCATATAGATTATGAAGTACTAATATACTGGAAGAAAACCGTTAAACATGACAGATCTATATTTATATATATCATGAATGTCTAAATTAAATATAGGAAATTAAATACAGGAATATGCATGATTTACAGTGAAAAATGCAAAATACAGTGGATAATGTTAAAATAAATCTTGATAAATCACTTAATAAAGGTTAAATAGAAAAAAAATCATCTGGGAACTGACACAAAAGTAGCTCTAGGTCTGTATGGGTTAATAAATGACAGTGGATGGAGATGCTTGGTTTATGTTCAGATATTGATATTTTTTGCTGAAGAAATCACTTTTTCTTCGTTTTTCTCTGTTTTTATATAATAACTTTTGAATTTACTGTGAGTTTTCATGAACGTCTAAATTAAATATGGCAAATTAAGTCCAGGAAAAGACATGATTTATAATGAAAAATGGAAATACAGAGGATAATGTTATAATAAATCTTCAGAAATCACTTAAGGAAGGTTAAATAGAGAGAAAAAATGATTGGGAACTAACACAAAAGTGACACTGGGTCGAATGTACAAGTTCAGACTTAGAAGTTAACAACAAAACAGTAAATAGAGACGATATTTAGATGGAGGAGGCTGCAGATAATAATATATAAATAATAAATATATGTAATAAAATATATGTAATAAAATATATGTAGATAGAGAGAGAGAAATAGAGAGAAAAACTGATTTGAGAACTGACACAAAAGTGAAACTGGGTCGAATGTACAAGTTCAGACTTAAAAGCTAACGACAAAACAAGAGTAAATAGAGACGATCCTTAGATGGAGGAGGCTGCAGACTCATAGAGCACTAAAATCAATGTGTACCTTCCTTTTCTCAGCCTTTTTTCTCAGCCTAACCAAGTTGTTTTTCTGCCTAAATCTAACTGAACACTTTCCACATCCTAAATATGACAGTTATGTACTTCTTAGAACACTATCAGCAGTATTTCGTGTCTTTCGTCAGGATTTGTCGTAAAGCCTCCTGAATCTTGGTGAATTCCTCGGCATCTACAGCAGCCACCAGCCCCTCCAGACTTCATTAGAAAAGTGATGAAAGATTGATTACGCATTACTCCAAGACCCCGGAAACATCCTGAGAGGAAAACTCATCTTCCCCTCTGAAGCCACCAAGGAAGGAATGAAAAAAAAAAAGAAGAAAAAAAAAAGTGGAATTTTAAGAATTAAGTTGAATTAAATGAACACAGTCTGAGTTTTCCCGTATGGATTATAGTCGCATGTTGGGTATTTTGTAGGAAATGTTGTAGGATATTAATAAAGAATCTCAAACCTGGGTAATTATGGAGTTATTTATGAACATGTGCAGAGGTTTTAACTGGATTCCACTCAATAACAAGAGAATTTTCCCTTCTGTTTTGCTTTTTATCATGACAGCTTCCATTCACTTTCCATCTATGAGGTGAAAAACCATTAAATAGACAAAACAAATGATTCTGTATAAACATCACTATAAATAAGGGTAAAAAAAAAAAATACATGTAATATACAATAATTACAATAATTTACAATAATTTACCCAGCAACAAATGTCAAGAATGAATGTAAATAAGAGAATATAAATAACAGCACTGCAAAAAAGGAAGATCTGACTTGAATTTCGAATATTTACCTTGAAAGATCTTTTTTTTTTTTTTTTTTTTTTAACTTAATCTTGTTAAGATTACACTGATCAACAACAAATTTTTTGTTTAAGTTTTTTGAGCTGATTTAGGATAATTTTGGTGTGCTGAATCCAAAAATCATATTAATTTTGCTCAATCAGGTCAACTTTCTGAACTATGCTACATATTGGTTTTTTAACATTTTTGCTTACATTTATGGGCATTTTCACATCATATGATACAAAATTCTTTCATATTTCTTGCAATAAACGAGTTCTGAAGATTTTACTTTTGCCAATTTATGATTAATGTTTTTTTTAATATTACAGGTGAATGAAATGGCTTCGACTAGAAGATCTTGCCAAAATAAGCCTGATGTATTCTGCTACATCTGCGGTGAATACACCATTGTACCTAACAGGAATCAAGTCACAAGTTTCATAAAGTGTGCTTACCAATCTTATTTTGGTATTAATTATTATATTTTGTGAGAAGATCAAATTTTTCAAAATCAAATTAGCAAAAAAAAACCTGACCTGATTGAGAAAAACAGATGTCATTTTTGGATTTAGCGGTGCAAAATGGTCCTAATTCAGTTGAAAAAACCTAGACAACTTGCAAAAAACATTTTTTTGTAACCCAGTGTTATTTGACTTGTTCCAAGAATGTTCATCTTGATCTACCCTACTTTAATTTACAACTAATTTTAAGCAATATTTATAACAAAACAAGCTCCATTGTTGGGAGATCAGTACAGACCACATATCTGGCCACATATATACTGTATATACCACAGGTAAAAAAAAAAAAAAAAAAAAAAAAAAAAAATCTTATTATGAAGACTTGAAACAAGTATATTCTGCTTAAAATAACAATTTTAGTATCTATAATCCTTAGATATATTTTCTTATTTTAAGAAAACCTGATAAGTACAATTTTCTCACTGCACTGGCAGATCATTTTTACTTGAAATAAGACATTTTAACCCAATAATGAGTTTAACTTTTTTTTTTGTTCTTTTTTTTTGTACAGGCCTTTTTTGCAGTGACAGAAGTTTTGCACAAAAAAAAAAAAAGTTAATAATGCAACCAACACCAACAAATCACAAAACCACAAAGTGAAATTATTTTAACTAACTTGATTACCATGATGTCTCACAATAAAAACAAAACAAAAGCTAAAAAACTGAGATTCTAAATAAATATAACAACAGATAACAAATGTTGCAAGTACAAAAACACTGTATCAGACCTTTGGAAGAACTTACTACACATTTACAATATATTACAGTATATATTGTGTGAGTATCTGAGCAGTAAATCTCAACAGTGTGTTTATTTTTTTTTTTTAAATCTTATCAACGGAGCAACAGAATCTGCTTTAACCTCCTAAGACCCAGTAATGCATTTTTGTCCTCTGTAGAGGACAAGTGTTTGACAGATTTACTTAAAAAATCCTATCCAAGTACACCCCCCCCTTGTTTTTTTGTGCTCAGTTTTTGTTGTAATGGTACTGTAAAAGTGTCTTAAAAAATTAATAAAAAACCTAAAAAATTTTTTTAAAAATATATATATTTTTAAAATGCTGTCCAAACATCCCCCCTTATTGTTTTGTATTCTGTTTTTGTTGTTACTGTACTGCAAAAGTGTCTTTAAAAAATTACAATAAAAAGCTGAAAAAATGCAGTCCATCACAAAGAACATTCCATTTAAAAGTAAATAAATTAATTAAAATAATGTAAAATAAAAAGCTAATTTTTTTTTTTTTTAAATAATAACAAAAACAATGCTGCCCAAACATCCCCCCTTGTTGTTTTGTGCTGTTGTTGTTGTTACTGAACTGTAAAAGTGTGTTAAAAAATCAAAATAAAAAGCTAAAAAAAAAAAAAAAAAAAAAAAAGCTACATCCCCCTTATTGTTTTGTGTTCTTTTTTTGTTGCTATTGTACTGCAAACACTTCTTTAAAAAATTTAAAAAATGTGGTCCATTACAAAGGACATTCCATTTAAAAGTAAATAAATAAATTAAAGTAATGTAAAAAAAATAAAATTATATATATATATATATATATATATATATATATATATATATATATGAAAAAACTGTTGCATTTTGCAGTTTCCAATCAAGACAATCGTTTAATGTAAAAAAAAAAAAAAAAAGCTAAAATTTTCAATTTCCTGAGTCTCAGGAGGTTAAGCTTTGAATCAGATATAAAGTGACAGAGATAATATGTGATGTTGTGTATGTTTAACATAGATCTGTGCTGCCCTCTGCAGGCAAAAATAAGCACTACAAGAAGATATGACGTTTATGGGCAATGCAGAAGACTTTTTATAGTGTGCCCTTATCCTTATTCAGTAGGAAATACAAAAGAAAACACTAGATCTCTTCATTACACACATAATAGAATTGTATAAAAAGAGTAAAAGGAGGATATGATCATGAAAAAACAGAGGAATGCTCCATAAAAGACAGGATTTTATGACTAAATTGAAGGAACGCACAAACAGCAAACGCCCAGTCATGTCAAAAAACCTAGAACTGGATACCAATTCAGTGTCATTATGATTCCTGTCTCAGAAACAGGCCTATTATGATCATTAAAGTTACACAAATGCCCTGTGAGAACTTCCTCTCCTTGACCTGATCATGCGGTCCCATTACCGTAAAGTGGAGAAATAATGAGTCTGCAGGATTTTACTGTCTGTAAGATTTTCCCGCTCCATCTCAATTAAGTCATGACTCACATACTTCGAATTACAAGTTAGGAAGAACATAATGGTGAGAAATTATAGGTTCAAGTGACAAAGACATCTGTATCCACCTAGTTGATGATGACTTAATTCATGTGCAGAAGCATTTGCTCTGAAACGGAACATCTGTGATCCGAGTAATTCAGAAAGCAACATTTAAGGGGAGTTAAAATGTGCAGCGTGTGTTGTTTAACTCGTGCACGGGACACAATAATGATGCAAAAAGCCTGCATGATCCGTAACTAAATACTAATATTACACAGCGAAGATGCTCCGCTGCAGTAAAAGTTCTGCATTCTGCAAGATTTATCATCCAAATGGAATAAAAGTATGAAAAGTCAAGTGTTTTATGATTATATGTGATGCATTTTTATTGGGGGGGGGGCTTATTTCAGGAAAATTCTCAGATTCAACTTTAGCCCCGATTTTCTGATGCAACAAGATGTTCTAAGCACTCCTGTGTAATTTTTTTTTTGGAAATTTTCATCCAAAACCCCCCCCCTACCCTGAAAATTACTTTTTCAACCCTGAAAATGTGGTTTTTTTTTTTGGCAACTTTCAAACCTTCTTCACTTTTGATAAAGTACAAAGTACCAATATGCTCATGCTGGGCCCTTAAATGTTTTTTTGTGAGACATGTCATGTCTTCAGAGTGCTTTGCACCACAAAAGGTGTAGTGTCAAGGTCAAATTATAGGTCAAAGGTCATCCAAATGGTGTAAAATACATATTTGATGGAATTAAGCTGTTATTAATTTTACTGCTGCATAAATGTGTACTTTGTATTTTACAGCTGTAGATGTTTAAGGCTGGGCTCATTTTAACGCTGTTGGGTTAGATTTACAGCAGGGCCACCCAGTTTGGGACTCACGATTATGCAGATTCAGATTCAGATTAACTTTACAGATCCTTAACAGTAATTAATTTGTCCTGTAGCTCATGATAAGACAGATAGAATAAATAAATAAATAAATAAATAAATAAATAAATAAATAGCGGTTAGCACTCGTGCCACACAGTAGGAAGGTCCTGGGTTCCATTCCAACACCAGCTGATGGGGGGTGGGACCTTTCTGTGTGGAGTTTGCATGTTCTCCTTGTGTCTGCATTGGTTCTCTCCGGGTACTCTGGCTCCTCCCACCATCCAAAGACATGCACTGATAGGTTAATCTAAATTGCCCATAGGTGTGAATGTGAGAGTGATTGTTTGTCTCTATATGTTCAGCCCTGAGATGAACTGGAGACTTGTCCAGGGTGAACCCCGCCTTCACCAGGAAGTAGCTGGGATAGGCTCCAAGCGACCCCCATGACCCTAGTGAGGATAAAGTGGGTTCAGATAATGAATGAATGAATGAATAAATAAATAAATAAATAAATAAATTTAAAAAAAGAAAAAAAAAAGAAGAAGCTCAAAACACAGTAATGTCCCGTCAGAGAACGAACTTTAGTAGATTGCCATTCTAACATTTATTTCAATATAAAGTAGCTCCTTGTTTTGGATAATCCCTTATGATCCAACTAAAGTAAAAATGAAATTAAAAGTAAAAATCTGGGTCATTTAACAACACTAATCTGTCAAATTGTCTCGAAAATGTCCCGTCAGAGAGATTTCGAATACCGTGTTTTGACACAAACAAACAAACAAACAAACAAACAAACAAGAAAAGCACTCGGAGAGCCCAGACCTCCGCCAAGACAGATCTGCCCCCCCCCAATCACCACCAAAAGTTAATTATTTCTTTCTTGTGCCAGTATCAACATCTCTGGAAAATTTCATGAAAATCCGTCCATAACTTTTTGAGTTATCTTGCTAACAGACAAACAAACAAACACACCCACACACACACACACACACACACACACACAAACATGCACGCAAACACACAAACACACAAAGCAAAGTGATCACAATACCTCCCAGCAACAAAGGTAACAAATAATCAATGAAAACAGGGTAGTCTGTCTCACTATATCCAGTCTATTCACCTCTTAGTCTGAAAATTCGTTCTAGAATCACTTCAAAAGGTACATTTACATTAAATTTGTACAGTTTACCACTATATAATCCACTGTTTATTGCAATGTACTGCAGTTTTCTTAAGATTATTTATTAAACTAAACATGTCTTATGTATGAACAATTACAATACAGTAAATGTTCTCTCCATCACTCTTTATCATCTTTAATATGTATATTTAACATCAAAGATTTAATAAATATTTAGCTTTAACCATAGTTTTTAGTCAGTTTTATTAGACCCCCCCACCCCCTCCCCATTGTATTCATTACTTAAAAATAAAACTGTGGCACTGAATTAAATTAATTAGTTCAATTAATCAACATCCCAGCTTAAGTGAAATAATGTGTGTTTTTTCCCCCAAAGTATTTAAAATTTGCCTTGACTTATAATGGTCCATATTTTAATGGTTTATAACATGGAAATGGTTGCAGATAATAATATAGTTATTACTGAGCACTGATAGAAGTCATATATGGACTTTCATTTGGGTCCATGACCTTTGACCTTGAGTGACCTTGAAGGGTCAAACTCAAGGTCAACAATGCCTTGATTTAAACAATATTCTCCAAACCTACAGGTTGGATTTATTTAGAATTATATATGTATCTTCCCTGGGACAGTGTCTATAAAATGTCTATAAAATGTATTCACATGTCACCCCCTTAATCACTGAGTTACACTGGCCAGCCATAGCTGCCCGCATCAAATTCAAATCTTTATTCCTAGCCTACAAAATTCTCAGTGGGTCTGCTCCTACCTACCGAGGTGCACTGATAAAAGCTTATGTCGCCCCACGACCACTCTGCTCATCTGGGGAACGTAGTCTGGTGGTCCCCAGACCTTGTACAAGACAATCCAGGCTCTTTTCATGGGTCGTTCCACGTTGGTGGAACGCTCTACCAAGTGCTACAAGAACAGAGTCATCCCTGCCTATCTTCAAGAAGCTCCTGAAGACCCAGCTCTTCCGAGAGCACCTCCTATCCTAACACTTTCAAACATTCCATTTTAAATATTCTAATAAGGTTTTTGCCAGGATTATCACAGATTCTTCCAGGATTATCTCTGGACCTGCTGCGGTGGTCCTGCCTCTTCCCTGCCCTCATCATCACCACTCACTTATCCTCAACTGCCTCCATGTGTCTCCCCCTACTCCCCTCTTCTCCCCCAGTCTCTATCTCTATCGCTCTCTCTTTTTCCTCTTCTCTACTCTCTCTCTTTAACCCCAACTGGTCAAGGCAGACGTCCATCCTCCAGGAGTCTGGGTCTGCTCCAGGTTTCTGCTGTTAAAGGGAAGTTTTTCCTCGCCACTGTCACCAGTCACAAGTGTTTGCTCCTGGAGGATTCTGTTGGGTTTCTGTAGAATTGGCTTAGAGTCTGGTTTTGACCAACTCTATATATAAAGTGTCATGAGATAACTTTTTTTGTGATCTGGCGCTGTATAAATAAAATTTGATTGATTGAGTGATTTAATTGGTTTTCCCCTGTGAGTCGTTTTGGAAAAAAGCGTCTGCCAAATGCATAAACATACACAGTTTTGAAAAATTTAGATTTTTGAATTTTTGATGAATCTTTGAAATATTAAAAATTAGCCTTTACTTATAATGGTCCGTATTTTAATGCTATATAACATGTAAATGGTTACAGATATCACTATAGTTATTATTGAGCACTGATAGGAAGTCATATATGGACTTTCATTTGGGTTCATGACCTTTGACCTTGAGTGACCTTAAAGGATCAAACTCAAGGTCACCAGTATCTTGATTTCAACAATTTTCTTCTCTGAAACTACTGGTTGGATTCATTTAAAATTTCTATGTAGCTTTCTTGCAACGGCGTCTATAAAGGTTGTTCACAGTTTAGAGATATTTTGATTTTTGACAAATTTTTTAAACATTCAAAATGTACCTTTACTTAAAATGGTTGATTTATTTAGTTGAGTTCTACTCCAGTGAAAGTACCGCCCACTTGTATTGGGACACTGATCTCCTGTATCCAGACCACAGGATTGGAACCTAGAACAGAACCTGATACCTTCACAAATCCTCCTATTTTTAACCTTATCTTTAGGTTTGCCATGAATCCATCTTGAATAAAAATACACCTCATGTGTGTAAGACAAATATATAAGCAAGGGAATTCTCACAACTGTTTTGCACCTTTAAGGGTTTCAAAAGTTTTGCTAAATATATGTATCATGGTATGTATAAGAAGGCTTTCTGTTGAGCTGTTCATTGATTTCTGACCTTAAAGACTTAACATATGGGCTGTGGTCCTTGTAGTTGCATCCCAAGAAAACAAAAATGCATCATATTCTATAAGATCATGATATGTTTGTAGTATCACAAACAGGGATATATGAGTTGAACTTCATCTCATTCCTTTTTGAATACATTAAAAAAAAATCTTTTTCTTTGTTGTTTATGGATTTAAACCTATAAAGCCTGAACCATTAAATCATTGACAGAAAATTCCAGTTCTTTGAAACCGGAGCCTTCATTGGTCCTTCTGAACAACCAAAAAAAAAAAAAAAAAGTTTTTCAAATATCAATTTCCATGTATGAGTTTCAATTTTGTATCATGTTTGATACATCGGGTCTCGATGCTCAAATATTATTTTTGAACGAACAAAAACATAACACAAACATGTCTAACAAATTGGCAAATCTTTTTCAAAATTGTCAAAGTTCTTCCTCCTTCCTCATTAATGACAGTCTTGTAGTGTCACTGGAAAGGCCTCTGGTGAATGAATTCCTCCCCCTGGTGGATTATCTGTGTATTGCATGTATCTAATTGTATACATCAGGTTTTTCAAGACAAAAAATAGCACACTGATCATGTAGAGGGCTTCAAAATTCATGTGTAAAATGTGATACGTTTGGTGTTATAGGGTTAAGGTCGAGTCAGGATGTGCGAGTAGTTTTTTTTTGTTTTTTTTTGTTTCAATCTGTGGGGCTTTTGTGGAATTATTTGACCAAACCCAACCCGCCCCGCAAATAATGTGACATTCTTTTGACTCACGAGTAACCTGCTGATCTGCGCATCACTAGTGTACGGCACGGAACGCACCCCCATATAATACCTGGACGGACCTGTTCATTGGTGAAAATTAAAAATGAACAAACAACAAAGGGATGTTTTCCGCTTTCTGACAGTTCACTTTCCAGTAATTTCAGTGCGTACTTTAAGAATTGTTAACTCTACTCCTGCAGAAAACACTTCATCTTTCAGTTTACAAAGATCGACAATCAGCACATTTGGAGATGCATGGTTTTCTCTGGATTCTATCATCTGAAAAGAATCAAAAACTGCAATATTTGAGCAGAGTCGAAATATAAAGTGAATCGAAAATACTGGAGTGAATTTCTTTTTTAGCTCCAGAAACAAAGCCTTCATTGTGTTTGGTGAAGCGTGTGTGTATGTGTTGATTATTAGTCCGTGTAATTGCCGTACTGATATGATATCAGGCCTTCAGTTGCTGTTGCCATGGAGACAAGATACAACTACACCTGTAGCCTGGAGCCACCGAGCCCACCCATCCAGGTATGTGATGTGTGTGTGTGTGTGTGTGTTTGTTGCTTGAGCGTGTTTGCACATTTGTGTACGCGTGTGCTTGTAGACATCATATCTGCTCCAACCATGTGTGTGGTCTGGCACCGAACCAGTTATCAGAGGTGAGTTAACAGCGTCATTTTCCACTTTATGTTTTCTGAATGTTTCATTACTCTCTCTCTCTCTCTCTTGCTTGCTGTGTTAGGTCTCTCGCTCCTCGCTCGCCCATTCCACCCTCTGCCTCTCATTCTCAGACACTGAGTCAGACCGGCTGTCAGTCTGGCTGGTAGGTTTTCTATCCATCAATCAATCATTCAGTCAGTTTTTTGTGTATGGCTTCAGCGTCGCTTTGATTTACTGTTGTTTTTCCTTTTAAACAATTAACGTACTGTATTTAAAAACATACAGGAGATGATAAAGTGCAGATACGTCTGTTCAATGGATCCAAATGTACAGAAAGCATTGCACTGTTCATAAAGGTTTATTTATATAAGGGAGCTGTGCTTCTATGAAACTGGGTTCATTTTAGTATCTGGCACTTTTCCAGCATTTTAGACACAAAAATAAAAGAGAAATGTAGACATATTTCCCCCAGGATGTACCTGATAAGGACCTCAGATAAATGCAAAAAAATTATACTACTTAATGAATTTTTAATAAAATATTGGGGCCAAAAATAGGACCCAAATTGGGACAGTAAAAGCTACCTAGATATGAAAACATGTCTGTAAATGGTTTTATAAAGACTATAAATAAAGACACTGTGTTAAATGTGCCGATCCTAGTGGTTTTTGTAATCCAGACATGTGGGTTTTACATGAATCTCAGTCTCATTCCAGGTTTTGCGTGTAACCCATCGTGTCCACTCGTGTTACATGCAGAACCTGCCCATTTAAACGCATATAAATCGTGAGTGATTTTGGAACAGCGGTCATTTTTGTGAAACACTGTGCCTTACATAATTAGTTCAATTCCCAAAATGTACCTGTGAGAGAATAAAGAGATATTCAAAAAAGTAGCAGTGCATAATTTTTGTGTCCATTTTACCGTATTACATGCAGATTTTTGTACAAAAAATAATGTCAAAAAAAAAAAAAAGAAAATGTGTTTTATCTGAAAACTAGTTTGTCTTTTATCTCAGTAAATATTTCTTTTCGAGAATAGACCCAAAGTGCTTCCATACTTGCTTCATAACATTAGTCTACATCTGGTTTGAATTTTTAAGTTTGGAGTTTACAGTATAAGTACTAGGCATGTAACGGTACACAAAATTTTCGGTTCAGTATGTTTTCGGTTTTGAAAGGCACGGTTCGGTTTTTTTTTTTTGGTTTGGTACAGAAGAAAGAAGACGCCTCGAAATGTCTATTAATGCATTTATTATGAATTTTTGAACATTTTCACCCCAATTTTTGGACACAACAGAATATAGAAAAATAGGAATAATATAATTCTGCTGCTATAAATCAAATAGAAAATAAAATAAATAAAATATTACAAATGTATTTTAAACATTAGTATTTTACTTTTCCCTGAAAGGTAGTTCTGAACAAGCAACAAAAATCAAATCACAGTTCTGTCAGTTCACATTCTGTATAAAAATAACAACAAAAAAATTCCACATTAAGTGCAACATTAACAAGAGGACAAACTGGTATTCTGTTTAAACAAACTGAAGAGAAACATTGACAACAAAATTAACCAAATTATTTATTTTAGGACAGTGAACAAACTGTTTAGGACACTTTATGTATTTGTATGTGTGTGTGTGTGTGTGTGTGTGTCAGTGGCGGCTGCTCGTCTTTCAGACAGGGGAAGCTCATTGTCGGCTTACATAAAAAAAATTGTCAAGTTATTCAAACATAAATTCGGCCCTCCGTTCCATTAGCGTTGTCTGCCATCGTGTACACCTTGCTAGATAGCTGGTTCTCTCCGACCTAACCAACAGTATGATTGATTTAACTATCCACAAAGCGATATTACACTCGGGCAAGAAATGATTAAATTATGTAACTGAAACAAGAAAAGGTTGAAATTATGTTAAATTGAAACAAGGAGGTACAATGAGTGTGTTTTATTTACAGTGCAAAAAATGAACAAGTAATTTCGTAGTGGTTTCTCTCTGGATTTCACAGCACAATGTGCGACGGTATTAAACTGAACTGTGTCAGTGAAGGAGTAGATCACAAAATAGCTGTCAATCAAACAGGATTCAGTCTTTCGACTGATCCTCCAATCAGCACGTGGAAGCCTGGTGTCCAGCCCAGCCGAGCTCCGCCCACAGCTCCATTCACCCCCAGAGATGCCGAGCGTCCGGGGGTGGGACAACATCGTGGCATTTATCCAATTATCGTCCAGTTTTGAGTCAATGAAAAAAACTGTTCCACTCTGTCCCATTGAAGTGCATGGACGCTGAGCGTCTACGGACAAATGCACTGAGCAGAGATCGAATGAGAAAACAGCGCAACGGGAATGGATGAGAAGTGAACAACATCGAGTCTGTTGATTTGTGATAAAGCTGATTCTGAATGAACTCATCTGTGAGATGAACGTGTTCTAACACATTTGTAGTCAATAAAATGTCAACACAACCGAACATATTTAACCATTTAATTTTCATAATTTTAGGGGAAGCCGGGCTTCCCTTGCAGTCTGTGAGAAATCACCTCTGGTGTGTGTGTGTGTGTGTATGTGTGTATGTGTGTGTGATTTGTCAAAAACACAGAGGGGGGGATGTTTTGTTTTGTTTTGTTTTTTTTGTCAGGGTGGGGTGTGTGTGTGGGGGGGGCACTCAGTTCTATACGTGGGGGTGTGGTCCATAACGAGGCTTGAAATGAAAGTGAAACTTTACATACTTTTAACGTCCAACTCTTAGGTTCTACTCCTCTATTATACAGCGTGTGTGTGTGTGTGTGTGTGTGTGTGTGTGTGTGTGTGTGAGAGAGAGAGAGAGAGAGAGAGAGAGAGAGAGAGAGAGAGAGAGAGAGAGAGAGAGAGAGAGAGAGAGAGCAAGTGTAAGTGTTTGAGAACTATCGGACATCGGCAGCAAACAACGTCCGTCTTCTCTCCGTCTCTTTCCGTCGTTGTTGTGTTTCACCTGAACCCACAGTGATCCCAGACAGACTGTAATAATGGATGGCAGAGGGTCTTCAGTCTCTTCCTTCCAGGTTGACGTCATATTTGTTGTTTTTTTTTAACCTTATATCAGCTGCTATTTCATATTTTGGGTCAATGTGCGCTCATTCAATATGTCAGTGTGGAACTTGAGCGGATTTAAAGTTCCGCACTGACCGACGTCTTTCGTTCCTTTTTCTTTTTCTCAACATACTGTGCCGTTTTGGTACCGAATCAGACAGGTGTGTACTGAAACGGTTCAATATGTGTACCATTACAGGCCTAATAAGTATGATTGTATTTCTATAAGGATGTTTTTAGTGTAGTGTTTTATGTTTGTTTTTATTGTGAATGTATGGATGAAATCTCTTTTGTCTAATGTTTGTCTGTCATTTTTGTAAAGCACTGTGAATTGCCCTGTGTGTGAATTGTGCTATACAAATAAATCTGCCTTGCTTTGCCTTGCCTAAATTCCGCTGCTGTCTTGGCCAGGATTCTTTTGCCAAAGATATTTTTAATCCCAACAACTCTTTTTTCACGTGTTTCCACGGTAACTACAGGGCCTCTGAATCTCCAAATGGGTCATATCTGATGACCATGAAAAGATGAATAACTGTATTTTACACCAATTATTTACAAGTATTGATAGAACTAGTGGATCAACAGGTATTAAATCAGTAGATGGTTTTGATTGACACTAGATTTTTGGGTCTTTATGGGTTAATAAGGTATATATAGAGTCATAAAAACTCTCCAAAACCCCATTAGAGTATGGAAAACAGTGAAGTATTCTCATGTCTGAATAGTTCTGAGGTATGAAGTTGGTCAAAATATATAAAAACTGCACAGGATTATATAACATTATTAAATACAGGGCAGTTTTGAACCCAACAGAAGACAGTGTATTTGTATTATGGTGCATTTTTAACCCCGTGGACTCTCCTGATCCGGCTCGGTCTGCATGGGTGCTGTTCTCCAGGAGAGCGGTGGTCTTCTGCCCTGTTGGCTTCTCTCCAGATGAGGGGGATTACTGTTAAACACGTCTAATCTCTGCTGTTTCCTCCATGAGTCCAGGCCCCTGTGATGGGAGCTGGTGTTTAGAAGGGGCTCCACAGGACGACGTACTCTTTAACTGTAATCTCTTTAATCTGGTGGATTACTGCAGGCCGGGGTCCCACACAGCACCACTCACACTCACTGAGTTTTACCAAAGACACTTGGGAGACGCTCAGTAGTTGGGAAAACATTTTCTTCACCAGTATTTAGGATTTTTTTTTTGTTTTTTACCTCAAAAGTTAAGCAAATTCAGTCCAGATCTTAACCCATAAAGACCCAAACAACAACTGACGACCAAAACCATCTACTGATCTAAAATTTTTAATAATTTCTGATCCACTAATCCTATCAAAACATGTCAATAACCGGTTTAAAATCTTTTCATGGTCATCAGATATGACTCATCTGGACGTTCAGAAGCTCTGTAGTTACCATGGAAACACCATCATCTTCTACAACATTGATTCACCAGTAAAACCCATGGAGACGGATCAATAACAGTGGTTATAGACGGTTTTCTTTATATTCAATTACTGTCATATTTGGCTGATAATGTCACTTTTTCTTCATTTTTCTCTATTTTGATATAATAACTCTTGAATTTACCCTGAGCTTTAATGAACATCTGTATAAGCAATGAATTAGATACAAGAAAATATGTGATTTGGACTGAAAAATGCAGAGGATAATGTGATAATAAATGGTGACAAATCATCTAGAAAAAAAAAAAAAGTTAGTCAGAAGTTGTCACAAAAGTAATTCTAGGTCTTTAAGATCAGACTTATTCTATGTAACAAGTATTTTAATTGTTTGCAACTGATATAAATTCATGAACAATTTAACTGGCTGTATTTGTATTTGTAGTTTCATGTTCAGTTATTGATATCTTTGCTTAAAAAGTTATTTTTTTCAGTTTTCTCTGTTTTTTTATATAATAACACTCAACTGTAATCTGAGTTTTTATGAACATCTACATGATCAGTGAATTAAATATCAGAAAATACATGATTTTCACTGAAAAAAAACACGAAATACAGAGGACAATAGTATAATAAATTGGCAGAAAAAGAAATATTCAAGTAAAGTGCAGGGAGCTGAAAATGGAAATACATTAACAAAAGCTCTTGATATTTAAATTTAATGAATGTCCCTTCAAGGATTTTCTCTTATAAATGTAGTTTTTAAAGCCCCCAGACCTATGTGTCTTTATGTTGGGAAAATTTGTTAAAAAATAGTCAATAAATATCTATATTTTACCCCTTACATTCCCTGAACAGGCGTGTTAAAGAGGGTTGTGTTAACATGCAGGAATTAAAAGAAAAAGTTGTCAGAAAAATAAATATTCAAGCGAAGTGCAGGTATTTAAAAATGGAAATGCAGTAACAAAAGCTCTTTATATAAGTTTAATGAATGTCTCTTCAGAGATTTTCTTTTATAAATGTAGTTTTTAAATCCCCCATGGGTAAAATGTACTAAAAAATACTCAATAACCCTCTTTGATAAGCCTGTTTTGGGAATGTAAGGGGAAAAAAAGCAGAGATATTTGTGTTAACATGAAGGAAGTAACAGAAAAAGTTGCCAGAAAAATAAATATAAGAAATATTACATATATAATATATAATGTTTATGAGTTAAATGAACGTCCTTTCAAGTATTGTCTCTTGTAAATGTAGTTTTTAAATTTCCCAGACTGAAAATGTGCTAAAAAAAAAAAAATCAATAACCCTCTTTGATAAGACTGTTTAAGGAATGTAAGGGGTAAAAAGCACATATATATGTCTTAACATGTAGGAAGTAAGAGAAAAAGTTACCAGAAAAATAAATATATGACATATAACATATATTATATATAATGTATATGAGTTAAATGAATGTCCCTTCAAGGATTTTCTCTTATATACACTGTATATAGGTCTGGGGGCTTAAAAAGTACATTTATATGTCTTTATATTGGGAAAATGTGCTAAAAAATAATTGGTAACCCTCTTTGACAAACCTGTTTAAGGAATGTGAGAAGTAAAATGTATAGATATTTGTGTTAGCATGTAGGAAGTAGAAGAATAATTGCCAGAAAAATAAATATATCATATGTAACATATAAAATATATAATGTTTATGAGTTCAATGAATGTCCCTTCTGAGATTTTCTCTTATAAATGTAGTTTTTAAATCCCCCAGACTGAAATTATACTAAAAAACTATCAATAACTCTCTTTGATAAACCTGTTAAAGGAATGTAAGGGGGTAAAAAGCACATATATATGTCTTAAAATGTAGGAAGTAACAGAAAAAGTTGCCAGAAAAATAAATATATGACATGTAACATATATAATATTTATGAGTTGAATGAATGTCCTTTCAAGTATTTTCTCTTATAAATGTAGTTTTTAAAGCCCCCAGACCTATGTGTCTTTGTGTTGGGAAAATTTGTTTAAAAAAATAGTCACTAAATATCTATATTTTACCCCTTATATTCCCTAAAAAGGCTTGTCAAAGAGGGTTGTGTTAACATGCAGGAAGTAAAAGAAAAAAGATTTTCTTTTATAAATGTAGTTTTTAAATCCCCCAGGGCTAAAACGTACTAAAAAATAATCAGTTACCCTCTTTGATAAGCCTGTTTTGGGAATGTAAGGGGAAAAAGGACAGATATTTGTGTTAACATGAAGGAAGTAACAGAAAAAGTTGTCAGAAAAATAAATATAAGACATATAACATATATAATATATAATGTTTATGAGTTAAATGAACGTCCCTTTAAGTATTTTCTCTTATAAATGTAGTTTTTAAATTTCCCAGACTGAAAATGTGCTAAAAAAAAAATCAATGACCCTCTTTGATAAGACTGTTTAAGGAATGTAAGGGGTAAAAAGCACACACACACACACACACACACATACATATATATATATATATATATATATATATATATATATATATATTTATATATATGTCTTAACATGTAGGAAGTAAGAGAAAAAGTTACCAGAAAAATAAATGTATGACACATAACATATTGTGGCATGTTTGCCGCAGTGCATTATGGGTAATGGGTATTATGTTGTAAATGTGTTATTTTTATGCTCAAGAATTCAGCGGGGTTGTTGTGTTAGTACTAGTTTTGACTTAATATGTGTATGGCAATACTTATTGGACTCTTTGTTTATTTTTTCTGTATTTTTGTAATTTGTAAAGTTGCACCCTGAGTGAGAGCCATTGGCAGAGCAATAGGTATCCTGTTGCGATCATTGCAATATACACAGTCTTGCCTATCAAATTAAAAGCACTATTTGTGAACATATGTGACACTGAGTTAATATCCTGCCAAACTGCCACCTACATTACAGAATGTTATGTGATGGATTTGAGTTAAATAAATGTCCCCTCAAGGAGTTCTCTTATATATACTGTATATAGGTGTGGGTGCTTAAAAAGTACATTTATATGTGTTTCTGTTGGGAAAATCTGGTAAAACATAAATGATGACCTTCTTTGACAAACCTGTTTAAGGAATGTAAGAGGTAAAATGTACAGATATTTGTGTTAACATGTAGGAAGTAGAAGCAACAATTGCCAGAAAAATAAATATATCATATGTAAAATATATAATATATAATGCATATGAGTTAAATGAATGTCCCTTCAAGGTTTTTCTCTTATAAAAGTAGTTTTTAAAGCCCCCAGACCTAAAATATGCAAAAAAAAAAAAATCAATAACCCTCTTTGATAAACCTGTTTAAGGAATGTAAGGGGGTAAAAAGCACATATATATGTCTTAACATGGAGGAAGAAACAGAAAAAGTTGCCAGAAAAATAAATATATGACATAAAACATATATAATGTTTGATATATATGAGTTGAATGAATGTCCCTTCGAGGATTTTTTCTTATATATACTGTACATAGGTCTGGGGGCTTAAAAAGTACATTTATATGTCTTTGTATTGGGAAAATGTGCTAAAAAATAATTGATAACCCTTGATAACCCTAATTTTCTTTGATAAATGTAGTTTTTAAATCCCCCAGGGCTAAAATGTACTAAAAAATAATCAATAACCCACTTTGATAAGCCTGTTTAAGGAATGTAAGATGATGAAAGTACAAATATATGTCTTAACATGTAGGAAGTA
This sequence comes from Sphaeramia orbicularis, assembly GCF_902148855.1. Lineage (NCBI taxonomy): Eukaryota > Metazoa > Chordata > Actinopteri > Kurtiformes > Apogonidae > Sphaeramia > Sphaeramia orbicularis. The sequence goes on along the minus strand of NC_043978.1, from coordinate 15,303,555 downwards.
ACAGAAAAAGTTACCAGAAAAATAAATGTATGACACATAACATATATTATATAATGCATTCTAGTTAAATAAATGTCCCTTCAAGGATTTTCTCTTATATATACTGTATATAGGTCTGGGGGCTTAAAAAGTACATTTATATGTCTGTGTTGGGAAAATATGCTAAAAAATAATTGATAACTGTCTTTGACAAACCTGTTTAAGGAATGTAAAAGCTAAAATGTATATATATTTGTGTTAACATGTAGGAAGTAGAAACAATGGCAGAAAAATAAATCTATCATATATAACATATACAATATATAATGCATATGAGTTAAATGAATGTCTCTTCTGGGATTTTCTCTTATAAATGTAGTTTTTAAATCCCCCAGACCGAAATTATACTAAAAAATAATCAATAACTTTCTTTGATAAACCTGTTTAAGGAATGTAAGGGGGTAAAAAGCACATATATATGTCTTAACATGGAGGAAGAAACAGAAAAAGTTGCCAGAAAAATAAATATATGACATATAACATATATAATGTATGATATATATGAGTTGAATGAATGTCCCTTCAAGGATTTTCTCTTATTTATACTGTATATAGGTCTGGGGGCTTAAAAAGTACATTTATATGTCTTTGTATTGGGAAAATGTGCTAAAAAATAATCAATAACCCACTTTGATAAGCCTGTTTAAGGAATGTAAGATGATGAAAGTACAAATATATGTCTTAACATGTAGGAAGTAACAGAAAAAGTTACCAGAAAAATAAATGTATGACACATAACATATATTATATAATGCATTCTAGTTAAATAAATGTCCCTTCAAGGATTTTCTCTTATATATACTGTATATAGGTCTGGGGGCTTAAAAAGTACATTTATATGTCTGTGTTGGGAAAATATGCTAAAAAATAATTGATAACTGTCTTTGACAAACCTGTTTAAGGAATGTAAAAGCTAAAATGTATATATATTTGTGTTAACATGTAGGAAGTAGAAGAAACAATGCAGAAAAATAAATCTATTATATATAACATATACAATATATAATGCATATGAGTTAAATGAATGTCTCTTCTGGGATTTTCTCTTATAAATGTAGTTTTTAAATCCCCCAGACCGAAATTATACTAAAAAATAATCAATAACTTTCTTTGATAAACCTGTTTAAGGAATGTAAATGGGTAAAAAGCACATATATATGTCTTAACATGGAGGAAGAAACAGAAAAAGTTGCCAGAAAAATAAATATATGACATATAACATATATAATGTATGATATATATGAGTTGAATGAATGTCCCTTCAAGGATTTTCTCTTATTTATACTGTATATAGGTCTGGGGGCTTAAAAAGTACATTTATATGTCTTTGTATTGGGAAAATGTGCTAAAAAATAATCAATAACCCACTTTGATAAGCCTGTTTAGGGAATGTAAGATGATGAAAGTACAAATATATGTCTTAACATGTAGGAAGTAACAGAAAAAGTTACCAGAAAAATAAATGTATGACACATAACATATATTATATAATGCATTCTAGTTAAATAAATGTCCCTTCAAGGATTTTCTCTTATATATACTGTATATAGGTCTGGGGGCTTAAAAAGTACATTTATATGTCTGTGTTGGGAAAATATGCTAAAAAATAATTGACAACTGTCTTTGACAAACCTGTTTAAGGAATGTAAAAGCTAAAATGTATATATATTTGTGTTAACATGTAGGAAGTAGAAGAAACAATGCAGAAAAATAAATCTATCATATATAACATATACAATATATAATGCATATGAGTTAAATGAATGTCTCTTCTGGGATTTTCTCTTATAAATGTAGTTTTTAAATCCCCCAGACCGAAATTATACTAAAAAATAATCAATAACTCTCTTTGATAAACCTGTTAAAGGAATGTAAGGGGGTAAAAAGCACATATATATGTCTTAACAAGGAGGAAGAAACAGAAAAAGTTGCCAGAAAAATAAATATATCATAGTTAAATGAATGTCCCTTCAACTACTTTCTCTTATAAATGTACTTTTTAAAGCCCCCCAGACCTATTTGCCTGTTTGTGAACATGTGTGACTGTGTTAGAACCACTTTCCCATCAACCAGTGAATCCCGTAAGCCGCCATTGTTTGTGAATGTGTGTGAATGTGTGTGTTGTGTATCTGAATAATCATGTGTATGCATCGTGCCAGCTTTTCCAGCCGGGCTTTTGCAGAAAATGCGACCGTACATGTTTGAATATGCCTGTGAGTGTGTGTGAAATCCACGGGCTTGTTTTCTCAGGAATGGTAAATGTGTAAAAGTCTGTAGATTTCAGCCTTAAAAATGTGTGTGTGAGAGTCTGGACGTGAGTGCGTCAAAGCCCGTGTGTTTCCCAGGAGGAGGCTGAATCCTGTAAATCTTGACGTTTCTTTTTCCTGGTGGTGGTCCCAGGAGGATCGGCGGGAGATTCCACCTTTCCCACATGGCTCCTTGATCCGCCTGACTCCTCCTCGCCTCGCCCATAAGCCTGCCTTTTGTCCCCATCTGCGCACAACGCTCAGTTTGTTTGTACATCCAGAGATCTGGGTGAGAACGTACGACTGTCCCACACGGCTGAAGACGGCTGCACACATTCCCATTGAAAAAAAAAAAGAATGACAATGAGGCACAGAAACACATTTATGAAGAAAGAAAAGCATATAATGACACATAAATGACATTTAACCCATAAGTGCTACTTTTGTCTCAGTTCCCATATGACTTTTTCCACTAAATAAACTCTGTCTGAAGGGATTTATCACTATTTATTGTAATATTATCCTCTGTGTTTTGCATTGTTTCTGTGAAAATCATGTATTGTCCTGTTTTTAATTTACTGATTATGTAAATCAGGGGTGTCAAACTCATTTTAGTTCAGTTCCATATTCAGCTAAATTTGATTTGCAGTGGGCCGAACCAGAAAAATAATAACAGAATAACCTATAAATAATGACAACTCCAAATTTTTGTCTTTGTTTTAGTGTAAAAAAAACATTAAATTCTGAAAATACTTACTTTTATAAACTATCCAAAAAACAAACAAACAAACAAACAAAAAAACACCCTGAAAAAACTGAAATTTAAATTAAAAAACATAAGAAAATTTAGTGCAATTTTAACAGTATTATTCCTCAACTTGTCATTTCTACATGTGCATTATGGATCAGATCTACAAAGACACTAAACACTGAGGAACAGGCAGAAAAAATGTTAAAATTGTGCTTAATTCTCTGTAGACATTTCAGGTTGTTCATATTTGTTCAGGTTATTCACATTTTAGTGTTACAGGATAGTTTGTAAATGTAAATATTCTCATAATTTAATGTTATTTTTTTGCACTAAACAAACAAAATTCAGTTGTTAAGTCTCGATTTTTTTGGCTTAATTCAAGATTTTTTTCACTTAACTGAAATTTTTTTTGCTGAATTCAAGATTTATTTATTTTTTTTTAACTTAATTGACGTTTTTTTTTTTTTTTTTTTTTTGGCTTAATTCAAGATTTTTTTTTTTAATTTTTTTTTAACTTAATTGGAGGTGTTTTTTTGGCTTAATTCAAGATTTTTTGCAAAATTTGAGATTTTTTTGGCTTAGTTCAAGATTTTTTTGGCTAAATTTGAGATTTTTTTTTTGGCTTAATTCAAGATTTTTCCCTTAATTCAAGCTAATTTTTTTTTTGCTTAATTCAGTTCAAGACTGTGGAATTTTTGCACTTGGCAAAAACATCCCAGGGGCCAAACTGGACCCTTTGGTGGGCCGCATTTGGCTTCCGGGCTGCATGTTTGACACCCCTGATGTAGATGTTCATAAAAGCTCAGATTAAATTTGAAGGATGTATTAGAAACAGAGAAAACTGAAGAAAAAACTGACGTTTTCCAACAAAATCTCTAATTAACTGAGTGTAAATCAAGTGTGTCCATCCACTGTCATTGATCCAACTCCATGGGTTTTACTAGTGAATTAATGTTGCAGAAGATGACAGTGTTTCCACGGTAACTACAGAGCCTCTGAACATCCAAATGGGTCATATCTGATGACCATGAAAAGATGAAGAACTATATTTTACACCAGTTATTTCCATGTATTGATAGGATTAGTGGATCAACAGGTATTAAACAGTTTAGATCAGTAAATGACCTTGGACGCCAGTGGATGTTTGGGTCTTTATGAGTAAGATCTGGGTATCAGTTTCAGAAAAAGTCTGTGTTTAATGAACTTCTGAGGTTAAAAGAAAAAAAAAAAAAAGTATATTGTTTATTTATTTATTTAAATTTTTGTATTTTAAATTTATTTTTTATTTTATTTTAAATTTTATTATTATTATTATTATTATTTTTTTTTACTTTTTATTTATTTATTTTAATTACTTAATTAATTAATTAATTAAAAAAAAATTAAATATTGATAAAGAAAATGTGCAATTCAATACATTAAGTTAGAAAAGCACTCGGAGCGCGCAGACCTCCGCCAAGGCAGATCTGCCCCCCCCCCACAATCACCACCAAAATTTAATCATTTGTTCCTTGTGCCAGAATCAACATTTCCTGAAAATTTCCTGAAAATCTGTTCATAACTTTTTGAGTTATCTTGCTAACCAACCAACCAACCAACCAACCCTGGCAAAAACATAACCTCCTTGGCAGAGGTAAAAAACATCAAAATTCATTCTTTTCCCATTCATTTAAAGTGACTGAATCTATTCTATTCTCATTTTTTTTTATTATCCTCCTGAGACCAAGCAATGCATTTTTGTCATCTGAAGGGGACAAAAGTTTCACAGCTTTACCTAGAAAAAAATAATTCTGTCCACTGCAAAGGACATTCCACAAAAAATGTAATAAAAATAAAAAAAAAAGGATGTGAAAAACTATTGCATTATGCTTTTTCTAATCAAGACTGTTGGGCCTACAGCTTTCACTCATGATGTACATTAACCCATAAAGACCCAGTGATACTTTTGTGGTGGTTCCCAAATGAATATTTCTCTATATTTAACCTTCCCTAAGTGACTTATCATCATTTATTCTAATATTATCCTCTTTATTTGAAGTTTTTTCAGCGTAAACCATGTATTTTCCTATATTTAATTCACTAATCCTGTATATGTTCATTAAAGCTCAGAGCAAATTAAAAATTATTAGCTCAAAACAGAGAAAAATTTACAAAAAAACAACTTTTTCAGCAAAAATATCATTCACCCAGTCATTTGACCCAATTGAGATCTAAGTGGTTTATACAGGGTGACACAAAAAAACGGGAACTTTTTAACAATCCAATAAAACCAAGAGTGATGGAAGAAAAATATTTTATTCATAGTAACTGAAACCTTAAAACATGCCATTTAAGAAACAATGATGGAATTTTCATTTTTTTTTTAAATTACAGGGTGACCCAAAAAAACGGGAATTTTTGAAGTGCGTATTGGCAGACATGAGCAAGTGGCAGCACTGCGAGACAGTGACCTTGAGCAAGTAAACACACCCCCATTTTAGTAACCATTGGCGGCTGTGCGAGAATTGTTCGGTAACCGTGTGATCTCAAGATTCGGTAACGTTCCCTGGCCCCCTAGATCACCAGATTTGTCCGTTTGTGATTTTTCTTGTGGGGCTATCTCAAGAGTAAAGTGTACACGACTCGACCAAGAACTGTGGATGAGTTAAAACAGAGAATTCAGGATGAAATTCACAGTATCCCAGCTGAGATGTTGCAGCGGTCAATGAGGAATCTCAACAGCAGATTTCAAGAATACATTCGTACAGGAGGACGCCATCTACGGAAGTAATTTTAAAAAAATGAAAATTCCATCATTGTTTCTTAAATGGCATGTTTTAAGGTTTCAGTTACTATGAATAAAATATTTTTCTTCCATCACTCTTGGTTTTATTGGATTATTAAAAAGTTCACGTTTTTTTGTGTCACCCTGTATATGTATTTATGGAACCTGAAATAAAATGATTTTTACACTACTGATTGTTAATATCTTCAGTGTAATTTTTGCATTTCACAAATTCATCCCACGGGTCAGATTGGACCCTTTGGCGGGCCAGATTTGGCCCCCGGGCCGCATGTTTGACACCTGTGAGATAGAACCACCTCTGAACCATGTGCACTACAACTTGCAATACAATTACAAATACACAAAACAATTAGTAACAGGCAGAATATTGATAAAATATTTACTTTTCTCAAGACATTTCACGTTGTTCATATTTCTTCAGGCTATTCATATTTTTTGTAAAAGGATTATTACCTCCGCCAAGGAGGTTATGTTTTTGCCAGGGTTTGTTTGTTTGTCTGTTTGTTTGTCTGTCTGTTTGTCTGTCCGTTAGTGTGCAACATAACTCAAAAAGTTATGGGCAGATTTTGATGAAATTTTCAGGGTTTGTTGGAAATGGGATAAAGAAGAAATGATTAAATTTTGGTGGTGATCGGGGGTGAGGGGGCCCACGGGGGGGCCCATTTCCAACAAACCCTGAAAATTTCATCAAAATCTGCCCATAACTTTTTGAGTTATGTTGCACACTAACGGACAGACAAACAGACAGACAAACAAACAAACAAACACACCCTGGCAAAAACATAACCTCCTTGGCGTGGGGGGGCCCACGGGGGGGGCCACTGATCAGCCTTGGCGGAGGTCTGCGCTCTCCGAGTGCTTCTAGTTGGTTAATGTAAACATTTTCATGTAATTTTACTTTTTTACACTAAAACAAAGATAAAAATCTGCAGTTGTTGTTATTTATAGGTTATTATGACAGTATTTTTGTGGTCTGACCCAAATGAGATCTAATCGGTCTATATGTGTACGTATGGAACCTGAAATAAAATGATTTTTACACGACTGATTAATATCTTTAGTGTCATTTTTGCATTTCACAAATTCATCCCACGGGCCAAATTGGACCCTTTGGTGGGCCGGATTTGGCCCCTGGGCCGCATGTTTGACACCTGTGATCTAGACAATCAAACAGACAGGTGCAACAACAAACTATAATGTGCACAGTAAAAGTGGACATTTTCAGTGTGGAACCAGTGCATAAATAACATTAAAGTGCTCGGTGGAAATAGGTTTATGAGCGAGTTTCAACATCAGACAGAGGTGAGTTATTGTAGATTAAAATGGAATGTGAAAGGAAAATAAACACTCAAGGTAAAAAGTACTCAACAATAGACAGCTGGGAAAAAAAAAAAAAAGCTGATAATAATTATTGGTGAAGAGGACATTAATATTTCTTTGTATCTGTTGTGTTTAGGTTTCACTTCTTGCCCTGGGTGATGTCAAAAAATTTCCAAATTCTGCCAGCGACCGGGAAATGAAAATGAAAATAATAAAAGGTAAGTAGGTTGTAATTATGGAAGCGTGTCAGTGCCAGGAAAGCAAAACAACGACAGATTAGTGTCAGCATGAAACGTTTATTGTCAAAACAACATGGATTTTATGTTACGATAAACATTTGTTTATTACAATATAATAAAAGTAGGTTTTGTGACCTTTGAACTTTGGCCATCAAAGTCTAATTAGTAAAGTGAATGTTTATGTAAAATAGAGAAAAAATACTTTAAATTGCTCCTGAGATGTGAGGTAAATGTTATGAGGTTTTATAGAGATGTGTTGTGGATACATCTAAATGTATACTATAGGGACAAAAGTATTGGGACATGTTCAGGTGTTTCTTCAGATAGATCACAGGTGTCAAACATGCGGCCCGGGGGCCAAATCTGGCCCGCCAAAGGGTCCAGTCTGGGCCCTGGGATGAATTTCTGAAATGCAAAAATTACACTGACGATATTAACAATCATTTTAGTTCAGGTTCCACATTCAGACCAATTCACTCTCTTAATAGCCTATAAGTACTCACATCTCCAATTTTTCTCTTTGTAAATGTGGATGTTTTCATGTATTTAAACTAAAACAAAGTATAATTTCGCAAAAACTCTGAATAACCTGAACAAGTATGAACAACCCGAAATGTCTTCATTGAAGTGCAATTTTAACAATATTCCTCCTGTTACTAAATATTTTGTGTATCTGTAGATCCACTGTGATCTGTAAGTTATAATGTACATGATAAACTGAAGCAGAATATTGTTAAAATTACATTTTTTTTTTCAGTTTGTTCATGTTATACACATTGTTTGAAAGGATAGTTTGTAGATGCAAACATTTTCATAATGTAATTTTACTTTTTTCACTCTAAAACATAGAGTAAACTTTGGAGTTGGCATTATTTATATATTATTATGTTATTATTTTACTGGTCCGGCCCTCTTCAGATCAAATTTAGCTGAATGTGGCCCCTGAACTAAAATGAGTTTGACACCCCTGAGATAGATAGATAGATAGATAGATAGATAGATAGATAGATAGATAGATAGATAGATAGATAGATAGATAGAGGTCACGTAGCCCGCCGAGCACACAAAGCACCCGATATGTACGTCCTGCCACCGACACACCAACAGGGTGTCTGCGTCTTCGCCGAGCTCTGGACTGAAACAAGCCCCAACAGCTGAGAGACCCACTCGTACGCCACCCCAGGGCCTTATTGTAGAAAACATTTTACACTCGCGTCGCTTTTCGGCCAAAGAAACCTGCTGAATTTATTGTAGAGCTGCAGGAATTTATGAGTAAATGACGGTAAATTTGAACAAAAATGCACAAGGAGTGAGTCTGAACTCCCCTTTTATACAAACAATGGTAGCATTAGTTTACTTATAGTTTCAGTCTTTATTGAAGCTGTTTGAGGCTTTTTTGTTGAAACTGGCCTTTGTCTCCCCTCCTGCTGTCTAGTGTTACACTCCTGCCTATTTTTAAAGTCTCTGGTCTATGCTTTATTATTGCAGTGTTAATGCTCATGTTTATTCTTTATGGATTTTTATTGTTATTGACCATTTGACACTGTTTGTATTTACTGTTGTTGTGTTATTACTTACTTCTTCTTTTAATCGTTTTACAATTTTATGCTTGTGTGAAGTACCAGACCAAATATACTCTTTATCACTGTGTCAGTCATAATTTTTACCATTTTGATTCAACATTTTATTCTTTTATGGTATTGTCTTGTCTGTATAACCTAAGGCTGTGTTTTCTATGAAAGTTACTGTAAACATGAATCAAAAAAGTCACATTTTTGCCTGGAAAATGTCTAAAATTGTAGATAGAGACACTTTCAGGTCCAAAGTGATCACTACATACTACTTTTTTTTCTTAACAAGCGCAAATATTCACATTTACAGCATCAAGCAGCAGAAATAGGCAAAAAAAACCCCACTTAAAATGTAGAAGCAGAAACCTATTTTTGTTCAGGTGTTTTACCTGCTGCAAGACAAATTTTTGCAAAGTTATGTCTTCTTATTGGCACTTTGTAAGATAGATAGATAGATAGATAGATAGAATTCAAAAATGTAATGAAATTTTATCAGTTTCCTCTATAGCAGCATCGAAAAAAATCAATATATTGATTTTTGTTCACACTATGAAAACCCTAATTTCATTGCACATGACTGTGACAGTAAAGTCTATTCAGATTCTGATTGCATCCATTTATTTCCACTCAGATAACTTTTAGCTTTTTCCTCTGAAATATTTTGTAAAATTGACTATAATACGTATACTGTATACTATGGAATGTTAGAGTTCTTTTTGCATTTACAGTCGCAGAAAAAAATATTAGACCACCCCTTGTTTTCTCCAATTTCTTGTTCATTTTAATGCCTGGTACAACTAAAGGTACATTTGTTTGGACAAATATAATGATAACAACAAAAATAGCTCATAGTAGTTTAATTTCAGAGCTGATATCTATTCATTTAACATGTTTTCGTGATAAAACAACAAAATCACTTCAGTTCTTACATCTATATCTATGTCATTGTACTGACAAAAACAGTGCTTTTAGACATTCCATGTTTTCTTTTCTGTCTGTTTTAGTCACATGATACACACAAGAGTTAGTACTGGATTACATAACAATTGTTTTTGACGACCTCTGATGGTCTAATAATGTTTTCCACGACTATTTATTTCAGTCTGAAGAACAACCACAATCCACAGATCCATCCAGTCCATAGATCCAACAAATCACTCCATGAGAACGAACATTTATAATATAAATTTGACTAATTCAATAATTAACCCTTTCATGCATAGTGGTCACTCCAGTGGACAGTTCTTCTCCAGCTGTTCTCTTGTATATTCACAGGTTTTGTTGTTTTAGTTCCATATCAGCCAACACAATGGACACTTTTGCACCATCCCATAATAATACACTGACATTCAGACCATTACTGTAACTTTGCTGTTCTAGATAAACCTGATCTGCACTAACATGTTTGAGTGGAAATCAATTGTTATTTGTAAGACTTTTTTTTTTTTTTTTTGCATATTATCTACATGAAGTGAGTAATTACTAGCATTAGAATATGTTAAAATGTGAGAAAACATCGGATTAGCAGCGTTAAAATGTTTTTATTTCATTGTTTTTCACTTTCTTATATTGGGTTTTAAACACGTTTCTTTACTTCAAATATTAAATGTATGGACATTTTTGTAACTACATGAAAAAAAGAAAACTCAATCACATTTTTTTTTTCATGCCTAAGGAGGAATAAAAACACTCAACAAAAAAATCTTGACAAAGGTTCTCATAATTAATGAATGAAAGGGTTAATTTGTACAGTCAGACTTAAAAGCAGTAGGCTGAAGTTTTATGCTTATTTTCCTCCCCTTTATACATTATCTTACAGCACGGCTTCAGCTTTGACAAACAGAACATATGCACACACCAACATTGAAAACAATAGACACTTGTTCACACTGTCACAGCAGATTAATGGGAACAACTGATGTTGTAGTGATTTGTTACTGGTATTATTTGAGTGGACGTGGTGTATGATATCACTGGTCTACAAGGAAAATGCTTCCAGAATAAAAGTAATGAATTTTTACCACATGAGAGTCACTGATAAAGAAAAATCAAGTCAAAAATGCTGGTTGGCTGAACTTTCCAAGATACAGCCTTGGGTCAAAATGTGAAATTCAACAATTAACGAGAGAATGGGTTTGACTCAAAAGGAATATTTGTCTCAGAGCTACAAGATCGACTTCAAAACACTGTCTGCACATTACAATACACTCACTTTACTGGTTCTATTTAGTGGAAGATTTATAAAACTATTATATACATGTACATAAACCAATATATATGTGTAATAACACTTAATCATATGCCTTGAAAACATCAGCAAACCGGCACTTTTGTCATTTATTTTCCAATTAATCTTATTAAAATACATAACATTCAGCACATTTAATGTCTGAAGCAAATCATTTCTAAAAAATTGTAGACCAGTGTATTCTGTTCATGCTTTGTTTTCTTATATTCATCATTTAATAGGGGTTATGTATTTTATTTTTATTTCAGTGTAATTTTGTTTGTTTGTTTTGTTTTTCCTCTCTCTCTTCTGCCCAGTTTACTCAGTTCTGGTTGTAGTTATTGTTACCATTATAATTATCACCATGGCTGTTACTGTTTGTATTGTTGATACTTTCGTGTGACGGTCTTCGCCACCTTGTTTTCTCTTGCCCCCCCCCCCCCCCGTCAGGTCTGGAATCGAAATGTGGTTCAACAAAACTCATAATAAACACAGTAGAATATCAAGTGGAGCTTCATATACTTTATGAAGTTACCTTTGGCAAAGCAAATTTGTGCAGCACCATAAGGAACCAGACTACCATTCTGCTGTTAGGATCCTGGACAAGACAAGAAAAAAAAAAAAAAAAAAAAAAAAAGAAAACAATAGACCCTATCAGAATTCTCAAATAAATTCTAAAGGGCTCATATTTCTCTAAACCCACTTTTATTAGTCTTTGGTTCATTTATTTGTGTATTTGGACCCTAATAGTTCATACAGTTTGAATTTGAACCCTCCAGGTGCTGCAAAGCTATCTTTATATTCATTCTGGCAAAAATCAAGTGGATTTCTACAACCTGTTTCAACTCCTTCTTAATTTGTTACATCTATAACTAGTTGCGTCACGACATTTGCACATATAAGGTCCAGACTTCCGACGAGCATTTCTAGAGTACGACATAATTGTTTATCAGCAGCAGCGGTTGTAGTAAAAACTGAAAATATGTCCAAACTTGGAGCCGATTCCCCAAAATGTTCAGTTGTTGGTTGAACGGGACAGAGCAGCACAGCCAACAACCTGGAGGGGGCGGGGCCTGAAGTGGCTCATGTGCATTTAAAGGGCCAGCGCTCCAAACCACCTTTCTGGTGTCATTCCTCAGAAATAGGGTTGAAGATGAACCTGTGGAGTTGAATTAATGAAGAATTCAGACCCAAGCAGAGCATTTACAGTTTATGGAGGCCACAGGGAAATGTTGGAAAATGAAGAATTCCATTTAAAAAAGCAAAATGTCACTCCTTTAAGCTGAAAGTGATCAAAAAACAAGATGAAAAAAATAATTCCATATCTCTTCTGTGAACAGAATAGATAACAGGTAATGAAGTATTTCTACTCAACTACTGCATTTATACCACTTTTTCACTAAAGGCATCAGCTTGTCTCAGATGGTTTTACTTGAGAGCAGGTACCATCAGAAAATATTTCAGCAAAAAAAAAAAAAAAAAAAAAAAAAAAAAAGACTTTTTGCAGTAATACTACATTTGCCATTTTTCCCAGTAATCCAAAGTCATACTAAAAGTGATATAAAACCACACCAATCACAGTTTGGTTCATCCTGAATCCTGAAAAAGCTAAATATCACTCCTTTAAATGTTACACAGAAACTTAAGACTTCGTTACAGTTCTGAAATATATTAAGAGTCATATTTATAATAAATGTTTTTTAAGGTGAGAGAAGGAGGTACATCATTTTAACTCATCTGTGCAGCTGTTCCACAGATCTACTCCTCTGACAGACATGTACGATTTCATAATAATAATAATAATAATAATAATAATAATAATGGATTAGATTTCTGTAGCGCTTTTTTGGACACTCAAAGCGCTTTACATTATTGACCCATTATTCCAGTGGTTCCCAACCTTTTTTGGCCTGTGACCCCATTTTAACATCACAAATTTCAGGCGACCCCTGACATTCAAAACGGAGACATCTTTTTTTTTGGGCTAAAATTAATTTGTTTTTGATTGTGTAATAGTTTGCTATACTATGTTGCAAATAAAAGTTAATTTTAGGCAACATTTAGGCTATATAATGTAAATTTTTATTAGTAAGTTTTAATTTAATTTTTTTTTTTAATATATAAATTATTAGAAATTTCAGGCGACCCCAGACATTCAAAACAGAGACATTTTTTGGGCAAAAATTCATTTGTTTTTGATCGTGTAATAGTTTGCTATAATATGTTGCAAATAAACGTTAATTTTAGGCAACATTTAGGCTATATAATGTAAATTTTTATTAGTAAGTTTCAATTTAATTTATATATATATATATATATATATATATATATATATATATATATATATATAAATTATTAAAAATTTCAGGCGACCCCAGACATTCAAAACAGAGACTTTTTTTTGTGCTAAAATTAATTTGTTTTTGATTGTGTAATAGTTTGCTATATGTTGCAAATAACCGTTAATTTTAGGCAAAATTTAGGCTTTATAATGTACATTTTTATTAGTAAGTTTGAATTATTTTATTTTATTTATTTTTTTTTATAAATTATTAGAAATTTCAGGTACCCCACGCATTCAAAACAGAGACATTTTTTGGGCAAAAATTAATTTGTTTTTGATTGTGTAATAGTTTGCTAAAATATGTTGCAAATAAACCTTAATTTTAGGCAACATTTAGGCTATATAATGTAAATTTTTATTAGTGAGTTTTAATTTTTTATCAATTACTAGAAATTTCAGGCGACCCCATTTGAATTCCAGGTGACCCCACATGAGGCCCCGACCCTAAGGTTGAAAAACACTGCATTATTCATTCACTCTCACACTCCCCCTCTTGTTCTAAATGTTTTCTTTGTGAATATCCCCGTGCTTAAAAAATTAAGCCGGTACTATCTTTATCTCTTCATTAGATAAACATGTAGAGTCCTGCATTAAACAACAACAGAGAAAACGGATGGAGTAAAAGTAAAAATAGACGTAAACAGAAACAGAAAAGACTGAAACAGGAGGGAAAACAAAGGCACCACGAGCCTCAGACAGAGCGAGACAGAGCGAGAGAGGGAATAATCTGGGCCCACGTCTGAACATGTCGTGAAAGTGAGGTTTTCAGACGCTGTAATTTATGCAGATTCAGATTCAGATCACTTTGGCAGAATCTGGGACCACCTGCACTTCAGCTCATGTGAACGACTTCCAAACTCCTCAGAGCGAAGACAGAAAAGCGGTGTTTTACTAAAGCGTGAGAGCTGATGCCCCTCTGACACCCAGTGTGTGTGTGTGTGTGTGTGTGTGTGTGTGTATGTGAGTGTGAGTGTGTGTGTGTGTGTGTGTGAGTGTGTGTGTGTGTGTGTGTGCCTGCAGGCGGTTGCAGACTAGAAAAGCAGCTGTCAGCGTTAAAGAAGACGAATCTATATTGGAAGCTGTCAGTGGTTTAATTGAGGCGGCTGGTTGTGGGACATGCCACCGTCTCTTCACTTCTTTCTGTCTCATCTGCCTCGTGAGTTCTTACTTGAACTGTTTTCTACTTTGAATTTAACCCATAAAGACCCCAACATCCACCGTCAACCAAAACCATCTAAACTGATCTAAACTGTTTAATACCTGTTCATCCACTAATCCTATCAATACATGTAAGTAACTGGTGTAAAATGCAGTTTTTCATCAGTAAAAAATAGGAAAATACACGATTTTCACTGAAAAAAGACAAAGTACAGAGGACCATAGTATAATAAATGGTGATAAATGATTTAAGAAAAATTAAATCTAGAGGAAAATTCATCTAAAATCTTTAATCCACTAATCCAGTGCTGTCAGTCATTTTCTTCTGGGGGCCACATTCAGCTAAATTTAATCTAAAGTGGGCTGGACCAGTAAAATATTAACATGATAATCAATAAATAATGACAACTCCAAATTGTTTAAGTGCAAAAAATAACATTCAGTTATGCCAATATTTACATTTACAAACTATCCAAACAAAAAGAATGTGAATAACCTGAACAATGAAATTTGTTAAGAAATATAAGTACAATTTTATCAATATTATGCCTTGACTGCTCGTTTACACACACACACACACACACACACACATATATATATATATATATATATATATATATATATATATATATATATATATATATATATATATATACTCATATATATATATATATTATATACACTCATATATATATATTTATATATATATATATATGAGGCCTGTAACGGTACACGTACCGAACCGTTTCAGTACACACCTGTTCAGTTCGGTACACAGCTGTACTGAAATGGCACAGTAGGATGAGAAAAAGAGAAAGGAATGAAAGACGTCGTTCGACTTGGAACTTTAAATCTGCGCAAGTTTCACACGGACTTAATAAAGGAGTACACATTGACCCAAAACATGAAATAGCAGCTGATATAAGGTGAAAAAAAAACAACAAATATGATGTGAACCTGGAAGGAAGAGACTGAAGACCCTCCACCATCAGTCCAGTCCAGTTTGGATCAGTTCAGGTTCAGGTGAAAGACAACGAGGAAAAAGACGTTAATAAGACGGATGTTGTTTGGCCCCTAGGAACTACGGTAGTTCTAAAACACTGACACTAGCTCTGTCTGTCTGTCTGTCACACACGCTGTATAACAGAGGAATAAATAGAACATTGAAAGTATGTAAAGTTTCACTTTCGTTTCACGACAGCATTCGTTTCGTTAGTTATGGACCGCACCCCCAGGTATATAACTGCACCCCCCCCTACCCCCCAGCTCCGTCAAAAAAAAAAATCCCCCGTGCACACAGGCACACACAAATACACACAGTGTCCTAAACAGTTTGTTCTCTGTCCTAAAATAAATTATTTGGTTCATTGTGTCATCAAAGTTTCTCTTCAGTTTGTTTCAACAGAATACCAGTTTACCCTCTTGTTAATGTTGCACTTCACATGGAATTTTTTTTTTATTTTTGTGCAGAATGTGAACTGACAGAACTGTGATTAGATTTTTCTTGTTTGTCTGAAACTACCTTTCAGGGAAAAGTGCAATACTACTGTTTAAAATACATTTAGTAATATTAATAATTTATTTTATTTTCTATTTGATTTGTAGCAGCAGAATTGTAATATTCCTGTTTTTCTATATTCTATTGTCTCCAAAACTTGGGGGAAAAATGTTAAAAAAATTCATAAATGCATTAACAGACATTTTGAGGGGTTTTCTTTCTTCCTGTACCGAACTGAAAAAAACTGAACCGTGGTTTTGAAAACCGAAAACGTACCGAACCGAAAATTTTGTGTACCGTTACAGGCCTAATTTATGTGTGTGTGTGTGTGTGTGTGTGTGTGTGTGTGTGCATTACAGATCAGATCTACAAAGGTAAAAAACATTCAGTAACAGGCAAAATATTGTTCAAATTGCACTTAATTTTCTTTAGACATTTCAGGTTGTTCATATTTGTTCAGGTTATTCACATTTTATTGTTAACGGATAGTTTGTTAATGTAAACATTTTCATAATTTAATGTTTTTTACACAAAATCAGAGATAAAAATGGTGTTGTCATTATTTATAGGTTATTATGGTATTATTTTTGAGTTTGATGCCGTAACTTGCACTTTGCAAATTCATCCCTCGGGCTGGATTGGAACTTTTGGCACCTGTGCACTAATCCTATCAATACATGTAAATAATTGGTGTAAAATACAGTTTGTCATCTTTTCATGATCATCAGATATGACCCATTTGCACATTCAGAGACTCTGTAGTTACCGTGGAAACACCGTCATCTTCTACAACATTTATTCACTTGTAAAACCCATGGAGTTGGATCAATGACAGTGGTTATAGACACTTTTCTTTATATTCTATTAGTGTTATATTTGGCTGATAATGTCAGTTTTTCTTCATTTTTCTCTATTTTGATATAATAACTCCTGAATTTACTCTGAGCTTTAATGAACATCTACATGATCAATTAATTACATATAAGAAAATACATGATTTGGACTAAAAAATGCAGAGGATAATATGATAATAAATGTCGACAAATCACTTAGAAAAGGTTAAATGTAAAAATAATAATAAAAAAAAAAATCTTTATATTCCATTAGTGTTAGCTGTATTTAGCTGATAATGCCACTTTTTCTTTATTTTTCTCTATTTTGATAAAATAACCCTTGAATTTAGCCTTAATGAACATCTACATGATCACACTTGGTTCATATTCAGTTATTTTTCTTCAGTTTTTTCTGTTTCTGATAAAATATCCATCAACTTTAATCTGAGCTTTTATGAACAGCTACCTGATCAGTGAATCAAATATAGGAAAATACACAATTTTCACTGAAAAAACAATACAATAAAGAACATAATATTATAATAAATGGTGATATGTCACTTTTTCATTCATTTGATTTTACAATCATTTTTTTTTTTAAAACAGACTTCTTACTTTTCTTTATTTTTTTAATGCATTTGAGATTGATTAATCTTTTTTTTTTTTTCCCAACATTTTGTGTTTTCCCCAACTTTAAACTCATTTTCAGCGTAGATGGATGAGACGACAAAATATAAGAGACCTGGGACAGAAACAGTTGGTAGTATCGTATAAATACTTTGTACTTTTAGTCTTGTACATTGAGTCCATTTCAGAGCCTTTAGTTATTTACACAACTTTATGTACTTATACTAGTTTTCTTTTGCAGTCTTAGCATCCAGTTGATGTTTCGATAACAGCTTTAATATCCACCTGTGAAGTCTGCTGCCAGTATATACATTGCAAATATTGTAGTCTTTTTTAACATGGAACCCATGGAGTTGGATAAATGACAGTGGATGGTAAAAGGTGGAAAAAGAAGAAACTATAACATATAAATATGTCTATGTCGCTGTCAACTGTAATGACCCAAATCAGTATCCTGCCATTACCAGTCCATTTATTTATCTAATCAGGATAATACTTTCCATGACATGTTTTTCAGTGTTTATGGTTCATTATTGTTTCAATTTGACTTTTTCCAACAACGAAAACAACAATAGAGAGGGCAGGAGGTAACGTCAGCTCTATATGACTAGAAAATAATGAAAAATATGAGTAAAGAAACTGAAATTGAAAAGAAAAGTGAATATTTCCAAAGCACAAAGGACACACATCAACAGGACATGACAAAATAATACTTATTTAGAGAAGTCGATGCATAATTAGTGTTTTAAAATGTGTGAAATAACATAAAATAATGACATTAACCTCTTTCTTTCTTTCTTTCTTTCTTTCTTTCTTTCTTTCTTTCTTTCTTTTTTTCTTTCTTTTAAATAATTCTTTTTACTAAGTTTTTTCTTTTTTTCATAAAGTATATGTATCAACCACAAAATATGCAGTATGTATACAGACAGAAAAAGCTCTGTAGTCATATATTTGTAGTACTAAACAATTATTTGAATTTTCGCCATTTTTGATGAAATATTTCCAGCTTCCCTTTCGACAAAAATCTCATTTTTTCTAGCTGTAAATGAATCACCAGTTATTTTTCTTGTATAAAAACAAAATTTGTGCGTAATATTTTTATTCAATCTCTCTCTCCCTTTTTTTTTTTTGCATTTTTTTTTTGCATTTTTGCTGCTAAAGTGATTTTTATTGTTCCTGTGACAGTGACAATAAAAATCTATTTTATTGTATTGTATTCTTTTCTATTCAAAGACATTTAGTTTTAGTTTTAAGATGAATGCTGCTGCTGCTGATCCTTAGGTTCCGTGTTCATATCTGTTCATACAGGTCAGTTTCTTTGAAGAACTGAAGTGTTGATGTAGACGTGGAAAAAGGCAGATAAAAAGGTAAAGGCAGAGGGTCACTAAGAGGCGCTGACCCTTCAACCATTTTCACACAAGACTGAGAGTCACTCAACGACCAAACACACTGAACCTGGAGTCCACCTGAACTGTCCATGTGTGATATTCGATCTGAAAACACACACATCAATGCACACAACAGATGTTTTTTTTTTTTGTCTTAGTGAAACATGGGTTTATTTTACAAACACGTCCTGTATGTCATACATGTATTTTATTCATATGACTTTATATTTGGGTCTGATCAAGCAAAAGTGAACATCAACATGAAAAAGTACATTTGTACACATCATTTATCGAGTGGGCTCATTTTTTAGCTAAAGATCTGTATTTTATGGAACTGGAATCCTTTTCTTTTTCTTTCCAATTATCTTTACTAAATTTTATTACATTTTTACCACAACAAATGGCTCAGCACAAAAACTAGTCTATATGAAAATAAAAATATGAAGCTGTTGGAAGATAAATGAAGTAAGAAAAAAAATAGATTAATCCAAGATCAAGCAAATAGCACTGGTCAACAAGAAATTTATTGTTGAAGTTTTTGGAGCTGATTTAGGATAATTTTGGTGTGCTGAATCCAAAAATCACATTCATTTTGCTTAATCAGGTCAACTTTCTGAACTATGCTACATATTGACTTTTTAACATTTTTGCTTACATTTATGGGCATTTTCACATCATATGATACAAAATTCTTTCATATTTCTTGCAATAAACGAGTTCTAAAGATTTTACTTTTGCCAATTTATAATTAATGGATTTTTAATATTACAGGTGAATGAAATGGCTTCGACTAAAAGATCTTGCAAAAATAAGCCTGACGTACTCTGCTACATCTGCGGTGAATACACCATTGTACCTAACAGGAATCCTGTTAGAAAATGTTTTTTTTCTCTTGAAACCTATTTTGGGTGAGAACTATATAAAAAAATCAACTGATAAAGTCACAAAAATGTAATCAATTTTGTGAGAAGTTCAAATTTTTCTAAATCAAATTAGCAAAAAAACCTGACCTGATTGAGAAAAACAGATATCATTTTTGGATTTAGCGGTGCAAAATGGTCCTAATTCAGTTGAAAAAACCTAGACAACTTGCAAAAAATATTTTTTTGTAACCTAGTGTAGTATACAGCATGGACTTATAGTGAGGATAAAACAAAGACCAGACAATCAAACAGTGACAGGTGAGATCAGTAGTGATCGTACTGTGAACAGGCACCAAAGATTTTCAGTCATTGATGAGATCTGAAAGCATAGAAGTGACTGATGAGTTAGTGAGAAGAAGATATGGAGTCCAAATTACACTGGGTTACAAAAAAAATGTTTTTTGCTAGTTGTCTAGGTTTTTTCAACTGAATTAGGACCATTTTGCACCGCTAAATCCAAAAATGACATCTGTTTTTCTCAATCAGGTCAGGTTTTTTTGCTAATTTGATTTTGAAAAATTTGATCTTCTCACAAAATATAATAATTAATACCAAAATAAGATTGGTAAGCACACTTTATGAAACTTGTGACTTGATTCCTGTTAGGTACAATGGTGTATTCACCGCAAATGTAGCAGAATACGTCAGGCTTATTTTTGCAAGATCTTCTAGTCGAAGCCATTTCATTCAACTGTAATATTAAAAAAAAACATTAATCATAAATTGGCAAAAGTAAAATGTTCAGAACTCGTTTATTGCAAGAAATATGAAAGAATTTTGTATCATATGATGTGAAAATGCCCATAAATGTAAGCAAAAATGTTAAAAAGCCAATATGTAGCATAGTTCAGAAAGTTGACCTGATTGAGCAAAATGAATGTGATTTTTGGATTCAGCACACCAAAATTATCCTAAATCAGCTCAAAAAACTTAAACAATAAATTTGTTGTTGACCAGTGACACCCCTGGTGTAAAGCGTAAAAAATCGATGTCCACGTGTTACCGAGCAGTAATTTGACATTTTCCACTCAAATTCAAACTTTTTCAACTACTAGGGTCCAAATACACAAGTAAATGAACCAAAGACTAATAAAAGTGGGTTTAGCAAAATATGACCCCTTTAATATGTTCACAAAGGTGGGGCACACCCTGGACATGTCTCCAGTTCATCACAGTTCTGACATACAGGGACAAACAATCACTCTCACATTCACACCTACGGGTGATTCAGATTAACCCATTAACCTATCAGTGCATGTGTTTGGATGGTGGGAGGAGGCCGGAGTACCAAAGAGAACCCACACAGACACGGGCAGAACATACAAACTCCACACAGAACCCCCCCCACCCCTTAATACAATGAGATGTAAACTTTTAAAAGGGTTATCTCTTGAAGTAAAATGTTTTTGTAATCGACACAACAACCGACGCTGGTGAAATTGTTCAGATTTGTCCCGCAGTGAATCTGGGACATGAGTCAGACTCGAACCAACGCCAAGTATGGCTTCTGCCTCTGGCAATCGGACCGTTCGTGCACGCACAAGAGACGTGCAGAATCAGACTGGCATTTTGGAGAGGGTTTCATCTGCCGTACCCATTCACAACCGCAGCAATAACAACACCACGCCAAATCTGAAGGATCCCTACTGTCAGTCAGACGAAAGCCAATCTCTTTCATTTCAAGTAAGTGTAAACACCTGGGGATTCTGCGACTAATTTGTTGAACATAGTTACAGTTGTCAAGGTAAAAATCTGCCCCGTTTTTAAGCACCTTACCCCCGCAGTGTTTATGTTGGAAGTGGTTAATTCCTCCGCCTCTGGCATATTATGGCTAGACAGGGGCCGATTGTCAATAACTGTCACCCACAGAGGGGAGGAAGAAACAGGGCCCATCTGCCTTTGCCTGCCGTGTAATTAGCACTAAAACAAAATGCTTTGTGTTGAAATGCAGAGACGGGCACCCCTGCCAAGCACACATAGCATCGCGTGCCCAAAGAAAACATCAATGGGTGGCATGATGGAACACAATCGGCCTTTTCCGACTCATGAGGTATGCAAATGACGCAGATCTGGGACACAAAGGCACTATTACCAGCTAATTAAAAACATCTGAACTATGCCATCCATTCTGCCGCGCTGTGTCCTGTTGTGTGCGGGTTTGTGCAGAAGCAGCGAGTATACCTACTTAAATCCACCTGTTCCCCAGAGGGCCCAGCACTAAAAAAAAAGCCCTCCTGGAAAGGTGGAGAAACCTGCAATCCAAACTGGTAACAGATATATGTGAATATTAAAAGCACTTAATATAATCCTCCCCTGACAGAAAAGCACAATTGCGCCATTGTACCCAATACCTGCCGGTTGTTTTTCTTTGTGTTTTTTTTTTCGTTAATGGGACCGATAAATACGGCTCTCTAAGTGGCTTCCCCTTTGGATTTCTGAATTATAACATTTCTGCTCGCTCACAATAGCACAGTTCCAAAACTAACAGTAATTTTAATGATGTAAACCTGCGGTGTCTAACAAGGTTCTAATAGTTTTGGATTTTTCATTATAGTTTAGTTTTATTTAGTTTTGACTTTTTTTTTTTCTCTAATTCGGTTAGTTTTAATTTGTTTTTAGAGCAGGTTTGCTAGTTTTTATTAGTTTTTGTCATTTTCTAAATGCTTAGTTTGGTAACACTTTATAATGAGTACACACTATGAAGCATTAGTTAAGCATTAACAAATACTGAATTCATTATTTACAAAGCGCATTTCTGACATGAATACTCATTAACCCTTTCATGCACGAATTACACTGGTCTACAAATTTTTAGAAATGATTTGCTTCAGAGATTAAATGTGCTAAATGTTACGTATTTTAATAAGATTAATTGGAAAATAAATGACAAAAGTACCGGTTTGCTGATGTTTTCAAGGTATACAGGGTGGGGAAGCAAAATTTACAATATTTTGAGGCAGGGATTGAAAGACAGTGTATGACCAATTAGTTTATTGAAAGTCATGAGAATTTATTTGCCACAAGAAAATGTACATAATAGAAAATGTTTTTATTCTATGTGTCCTTCTTCTTTCTCAATAACTGCCTTCACACACTTCCTGAAACTTGTGCAAGTGTTCCTCAAATACTCGGGTGACAACTTCTCCCATTCTTCTTTAATAGTATCTTCCAGACTTTCTCGTAATAGTTTTGCTCATAGTCATTCTCTTCTTTCCATTATAAACAGTCTTTATGGACACTCCAACTATTTTTGAAATCTCCTTTGGTGTGACGAGTGCATTCAGCAAATCACACACTCTTTGACGTTTGCTTTCCTGATTACTCATATGGGCAAAAGTTTCTGAAAAGGTATGGATAATAGTGTTAGGTATGATTATGACATCAATATATGTTTGGTTTCAAAACAATTGACGTAGTGCCTGCTGAGAAAAAACAACTAAATGTTCATTGTAAATTTTGCTTCCCCACCCTATATGATAAAGTGTTATTACACATATATATTGGTTTATGTACATTTATATAATACTTTTATAAATCTTCCACTAAATAGAACCTGTAAAGTGAATGTATTCTAATGTGCAGACAGTGTTTTGAAGTAGATCTTGTAGCTCTGAGACAAATATTCCTTTTGAGTCAAACCCATTCTCTTGTTAATTCTTGAGTTTCACATTTTGACCCAAGGCTGTATCTTGGAAAGTTCAGCCAACCAGCATTTTTGACTTGATTTTTCTTTATCTGTGATTCTCACGTGGTAAAATTTCATTACTTTTATTCTGGAAGCATTTTCCTTGCAGACCAGTGTTATTAGAACCTTAATCAAATTTTTTTCCTGAGTGTTTTTATTCCTCTTTAGGCATGAAAAAAACAATGCGATTGAAAATTTTCTTCTGAGAAAAACAAAAAAACAAAACAAACAAACAAACATAAAAAAAAATAATAATGAAAAAAAAAATTCTTATGAGTGTATTTTTCATGAAGTTGCACAAATGTCCACCCAGCTGGACACCACATGTTTAATTTTTACACAGAAACATGTATTTACTGAAAAATTGTGTGAAAACTTTGGGGAGGGCTTGTGATTCTAGGGGTTTATGCTCAAGAGAGATCTACATAATGTTACCAATTCATGTCAGAAAAGATATGTAGTGTCTTAAAACTTTAATAAAGATACGTGTAAAAAAAAAAAAAAAAAAAAAAAAAAAAAAAGAACAACAACAAAATCCATGAATATACAAGAGAACAGCTGCAGAATAGCTGTCCACTGTAGTGACCAGTATGCATGAAAGGGTTAATCTATAATTTATAAGCAAAGTTATAAATGTTTTACCAATCATTCATCATTCAATCATGCAGTTTGTTTTAATAATCCCATGTGCTTTATCTTTCCTTTGTTAGAATAACTCAGACTTTTGTGAGTCTTTAGGCATTACCAACCTTTAACTTTCATTTGTAAATGCTTTATATATCATAGATAGTGCACACTTTATATAAGCTCACACCATAGACTTAATTAATGAGTAGTAAGTGCTTTATAACTACCTGAAATAATGAATTCCTGTTTTACTGTTTATAGGACATCTATTGGAAAATAAATGTGTGAGTTAGTATAAAATACCCACTAACATATTCACTAACCATTAGTACATGTCTGAATAGTGTACGTGCAAACATAAATGCACATCATAACTGGTTTGTAAGTGATGCAATACTAAATTTTTAAATGTTGAATCCATAATTTATAAAGTACGAAAATGCAATCATTAACCCTTTCATGCATAGTGGTCACTACAGTGGACAGTTATTCAAAGCAGTTCTCTGTATATTCATGGATTTTATCGTTTTAGTTCCATATCAGCCAACACAGTGGACCATCCCATACACTGACATTCACACCATTACTGCTGTTCTAGACAAACCTGATCTGCACTAACATGTTTGAGTGGAAATCAATTGCTTGTTATTATTATTAGACTTTAACCCTTTCATGCATTAATTATGTGAACCTTAGTCAAGATTTTTTTCCTGAGTGTTTTTATTCCTCTTTAGGCATGAAAAAAACCCAATGTGATGGAAAAATTTTTAATGAACCTGTTTTCCACGGAGTTACAAAAATGTCCACTCAGCTGGACACCATGCGTTTAATTTTTTGAAGCAAAGAAACATGTATTTAAAACTCAATATCATAAAGTGATAAACTGTGTGAAAACTATGGAATAAGAACATTTTTAATGCAGCTAATCTGATGTTTTCGCACATATTACAATACTCTAATACTAGTTATTACTCACTTCATGGAGATAATATGAAAAAAAAAAAAAGCATTTTGTGTAAAAAAAAAAAACAAAAAACAACAACAGCAACTATTAATTACAGTCTAATAACAATTAGCAATTGATTTACACTCTAACATGTTGCTGCAGATCAGGTTTATTAAGAACAGGAAAGTTACAGTAATGGTCTGAATGTCAGTTTAATGGATGATGCATGAGCGTCCACTGTGTTAGCTGATATGAAACTAAAACAACAAAACCCATGAATATATAAGAGAACAGCTGGAGAAGAACTGTCCACTGCAGTGACCACTATGCATGAAAGGGTTAATTAACAGTTGTTTTTTTTTAAACAATTAATTTTTTTTGGCATATTGTCTCCATAAAGTGAGTAATAACTAGCATTAGAGTATGTTAAAATGACAAAACAACAGATTAGCAGCAAAAAAAAAAAAAAAAAAAAAAAAAAAAAGTCATAGTTTTCACACAGTATATCAATAAATGGATGCTTTTTTTTTGCTTCAAAAATTAAATGCATGGAGTCCAGCTGGGTGGACATTTTTGCAACTCCATGAAAAATAAGTTAATAAAAAAAAACAAAAAAAAATTCAATGGCATTGTTTTTTTCATGCCTAAAGAGGAATTAAAACACTCAGGAAAAAATCTTAAGGTTCTTATAACTCATGCATGAAAGGGTTAAACACAATGTAGAGTAAAACTGTTATAACTTTGCTTGTAAACCATATATTAATGACTATTCATGTCAGAAACATGCTTTATAAATGATGAATTCAGTATTTGTTAATCCATAACTAATGCTTCATAGTGTGTAGTTTTTATAAAGTGTTACCCTTAGTTTTACTTTTAGTTTCTTTACATCTTTTATCTTCTTCACTGTCAATAAATCCCGTACAGGACTCTGCTGATTTCTCCCAGCTTTAGTCTCCATGTTTCCAGGTAGAGTGGGGACCAGAAGACGACTCTAAACCACAAGTGACGAAAAGTGACGGACCGTTAAATATCATATGGTGCCAGCAGATAAAATTACTTGAGGGAAATAAATCGCTTTCGTATCAATCCAAAGTTGACAAAGACGAAAACGAAGGGAATTTTATCTGTAATTTTTATACGTTTTAGCTAGTTTTGTAAGCACACAATACAATGTCAGTTAGTTATCGTTTTTTTTCTTTTAATTATAGTTTTTATTTATTTCAGTTAACAAAATGTTTTTACAACTCTAGTTTTTGTCATTTCATTAGTTTTCGTTAACGATAATAACCTTGGTGTCAAACTCATTTTAGTTCAGTTCCGCATTCAGCACAATTTGATCTCAAATGGGCCGGACCAGTAAAATAATAACAGTGAAAAAAGTAAAATTATATTATGATCAGGTTTACATCTACAAAGTCTCCTTAAAAAATCTGAATAACATGAATAACTTGAATTGTCTTAAGAAAAACAAGTGCAATTTTAACAATATTCTGCCTCGGTTTATCAGTTTATCATTTAAACATGTGCATTACAATCGAACAAAACATTTAGTAACAGGCAGAATATCGGTAAAATTGCATTTACTTTTCTTAAGACATTTCCATTTGTTTATGTTTGTTCAGGTTATTCACATTTTTTTTTTTTTTTTGTAAAAGTATAGTTTGGTAATGTAAACATTTTCATGTAATTTTACTTTTTTACACAAATGTGCAGCAAAAATGCAAAAAATTAAAAATAAAAATGCAAAATATATAAAAAAAAAATGTGGAAATGAGTTAAAATCAATGTTATAAGGAGCTGAAGTCTTGCTCCTTCTGCTTCTATTGCAGTCAGTGGTGACAAACTCATTCTTTTCTAATCCTCTTTGAATTATGCATAATTTACACATATGATATTGACATATACATGTTAGTTAAAAGGAAGGCAAGAAAAACATCCTTCCCAATCCATCCTAAAAGAGAAATAAAAGTTCTGTAAATAGATAAGAAATCATAAAATAAATACAAAAAACCATGAATAAAACACCAGGGATAAAATACAAAAATATACAAACACTAACACCTAAAACAAAACAGAAAGAACAAGTCAAGATGGTGTTGAAACATCAGACTGTGAAAATGCATAAATATAAAGACTAAACAGATTAATCAATTAAGAATGATTAGATAGGCTGCAAAAATGCAAAAAAAAAAAAAAAAAAAAAAAAAAGAGATTGTATAAAAATATTACACACAAATTATGTTTTTATACCAGAAAAATAACTGGTTGTTAATTTAGAGCTAGAAAAAATTAGATTTTTATCGAAAGGGAAGCTGGAAATATTTCATCAAACATGGTGATAATTCAAATAATTGTTTAGGACTACAAATATATGACTACAAAGCTTTTTCTGTCTGTATACATATTGCATATTTTGTGATTGACATATATACTTTATGAAAAAAAGAAAACCCTTAGTAAAAAGAATTATTAAAAAGAAAGAAAGAAAGAAAGAAAGAAAGAAAGATAGAAAGAGGTTAATGTCATTATTTTATGTTGTCATTATTTATAGGTTATTATAATAATATTTTACTGGTCTGACCCATTCGAAATGTAATTGGACTGTATGTGGAACCTGAATTAAAAATGATTTTGACAACAACAACAACAACAACAACAACAATAATAATAATAATAATAATAATAATAATAATAATAATAATAATAATAATAATAATGGTTAATTTCTTCAGTGTAATTTTTGCATTTCATAAATTCATCCCATGGGCCGGATTGGACCCTTTGGCGGGCCGCATTTGGCCCCCGGGCCGCATGTTTGACACCTGTGATGTAAACCTTCCATAATGGCTATTTTATGAAGTGTTTGGGATGGGTGATAAGTCCAAACAGAGTCCTAAAACTTTTCCAGACATACAGTGGATCATTTTGACATGACATTTCATTCATTTGCTTGTTTTTAATTGAATTCAATCCTGTTTTGTTTATATAGCACCAGTCATAATACACCATTATGTCAAGAAACTGAACAAAACCTCCCAGAACAAGCCCAGGGCGACGGCAGGGAGGAAAAACACGCTTTGGCTCCTCAGATAGTATTATTAATTTCAAAGCTTCCAGTGACAATGGTGCGTTTGATTCATTTTCAACAGACTTTATAACAAATGACCGGAATATTTTAAACCCTAAAAATCCACTGCTTCGTCTGTGTCGGTTCCCAAATGAATTTTTCTATTTAATCATTCTTAATTGATTAATCTGTTTAGTCTTTATATTTTTGCATTTTCACAGTCTGATGTTTCAACACTATCTTGACTTTTTTTTTTTTGTTATGTTTTAAGTGTTTATGTATAATTTGAATTTAATCCCTGGTGTTTTATTCATGTTTTGTTGTATTTATTTTATTATTTCTTATCTATTTACAGAAGTTTTGTTTCTCTTTTAGGATGAATTGGGAAGGATGTATTTCTTGCTTTCCTTTTAACTGACATATATCAATATATGTCAATATGTGTATATGATGTATAATTCAAAGAGGATAAAAAAAAAGGACTAGTTTCTCACCATTGAATGCAATAGAAGGAGAAGGAGCAAGATTTCAGCTCCTTAAAACATTGATTTTAATTCATTTCCACATTTTTAATTTTTTTTTTATTTTAATTTTTTTTATTTTTCCACTTCAGAGCAGCTTAAGAGTCACATAAGAGTTTAAAATCCCTGGATTATCT
The DNA here is from genome assembly GCF_902148855.1 of Sphaeramia orbicularis. NCBI lineage: Eukaryota > Metazoa > Chordata > Actinopteri > Kurtiformes > Apogonidae > Sphaeramia > Sphaeramia orbicularis. The sequence goes on along the minus strand of NC_043978.1, from coordinate 15,274,620 downwards.
GTTATATGTAATATACAACATCTGTATATTATATGTAGACAGATAAAGTCAAATATAAATGAATGAATGAATGAATGAATGGTTTATATTTGGTTTGTACAGTCATCATAGCACACAGTACAACAACCACAATAAACACAAAAACAAAAACAAAAAAGGAATATACTGGAAGGAAAAGCTTTTTTTTTTTTTTTGCCTATCCTTTTCACCTGACACAACACTTACATTAATTTAAATGCGAACATCACCGAGGATTCGCATTATAACAAAAATAATCACTAACAATAAAAACACATCTACCATCTCCACCTAATATTCCTGAATGATCTTATACTTAAGACATTTTTTTAAACTCTGTCAGAGAAGTGAACAACTTAAAATCATTAAGTCCATTCCATAATTCTACACCCACAACCAAAATAAATCTACACTGTAAAAAATGACTGTAGAATTAACACCAAAAAATTATAAAATTGCAAGATTAACAAAAACTGTAAGTGACAATACAATGCAGAGTTGTTTATTTGAAAAGATTTTTGTGTTAACGATTACATCAAATATTGCTGTAGTTTTTACAGGAAGAGTGTGTGAACAAAACCAAATTTGTATGTAGACATTATGTTTTTCTATTATTTTTAGAAAATAAAACTGTAAATTGAAAAACAATGTGGAGCCGTTTAAATTGCAAGACCATAATGTTAAGTAAGTAAGTAAAGCTTTATTTATATAGCACTTTTTAAAACAACATGTTACAAAGTGCGTCACATAAAGGGGAGATAGATCAAATCAAATTTTAAGCCAATTTACAGAAACTCGGAAATGTTGAAATAACGGCCTATTTGCTTTTTTTTTTTTGTTTAATAAAAAAGTAAATATTTAACAATGTAACATTTTAAACTTGTAAATTAATGGGTTGGTAGAGTTGGTAGAGTGGCTCGTCCAAGAACCAAAGGGTTGGTGGTTCAAATCCTGGCTCTGACTGTCCATATGTCCAAGTGTCCATGGAAGACACTGAACCCTAAACTGCTCCCAGTTGGACCTGGTGGTTTTGGAAAGCACTGTGGACACCATGAAGGTGGAGAAAATGTGCTAAATAAGTGCAGTCCAGTTAAATCCAGTGTTAAATCTACTTGTTTAAAATGTTAAATCTACATGTTACTCCATAAATATGTGTTTTTTACAGTATTGTTCTGGAAACCACAGCTGCCAGTTTTTTTCTGTAAAAACAACAGGATTTTTTTTTTTTTTTTTTTTTTTTTTTTTTTTTTTTTTTACAGTGTAGACTTCACATTTGTCCTCACTTTCATATATTCAAAAATATAAAAACCTCTTAAATTACAGTTACTCTCTCTTAATCTAAAGAACTCTTTAATGGTATTTGGAACAATATTATTTTTTACTTTATAAATCATGTCTAATATTTTAATATATACAATATCCTGCAATTTTAAGGTTTTAAGTTGAATAAATAAATTATTAGTTGTTTAAAAAAATCCTAATATACATATATCCTAACAATATGTTTTGAACACATATGCTGTGGTTTGGGGGTCTGCACATTATTCTTCTCATCTGTAAGAGAATTTTGTCACTTTAGCAAAGCTTTTTCTTGATTGTACCGCTCAGGTTAATACAGTGTTTTTCAACCTTGGGTTCAGGACCCAAGGTGGGGTCACCTGGAACTCAAATGGGGTCACCTGAAATTTCTAGTGATTGATAGATTAAAAAAAACCCAAACAAAACAAAACTTACTAATAAAAAACATATGGTGAGTTGACAGAGACAATCCCAATCCATAACAGACATGACAAACTGTGAGTCTGAAACTGAAGCACTGTGGTTCTGTTTATCTTTCACATGTTCATTGTGGTCAGTTTCAGATGCTGCAGCTCTTTCATAAATCACAGTTTGAGTTCTTGTTTGTTCAGTATTAATTTGCTGAGCCCAGGACTGTACACAAAGGTTGAAGACAAAGGAAGGGCCCAATGGCATGTTGTTGTTCTAGTTTTTGCTGCTATTTTTGTTCTTCTTGTTCTAGTTGTTCTGGGATGGTGTTTTCCATGTGGGAGGTGACACAGTCAGAAGTGAACAGGCAGTAGAGCAGTGGTTTTCAGCCTTGGGGTCCAGACCCCACGTGGGGTTGCCTGGAATTTTTAGTAATTGATAAAAATAAAAATAAAAAAACAAAAACTTACTAATAAAAATATATGGTGAGTTGACAGAGACAATCCCAGTCCATAAAAGACATGACAAACTGTGAGTCTGAAACTGAAGCACTGTGGTTCTGTTTATCATTGTGGTCAGTTTCAGATGCTTCAGCTCTTTCATAATTCATAGTTTGAGTTCTTGTTTGTTCAGTATTAATTGTCAGCCTTGTAAATCCAAGCTGGACTGACTGTACATATGTGACAAGGTCAATAATTTCACAGCACTGTGGGTATGTAGATGATATTGTGTATTGTTTCTTATAATTACACAAAATCTGTTCATTTTATTTTCATTTCTTTTGGTTAATACCTGACATTGTGGGCCTCCGAGTCAGTATGTGGAACATTGAATGTGAGTCTGTTCACCAATGAGTAATTTCCAGTGTGACACTGCCCGCTATAACTAGAGTTTCACGCCTTTACTTCGTCCCTTTAGTTCCAGATCTCTATGGGAGAGGTAAGCAGCCATGCAGTCGGGGAACATTTTTGGTTTAGCCTCTGCTAATTTAATTTTTAAATGAACTGGCTAGTTCAAACTGTATGAGGTGCACTGTAAAAAAAATCCTGTTGTTTTTACGGAAAAAAACTGGCAGCTGTGGTTTCCAGAACAATACTGTAAAAAACACATCCAACTGTAAACATATTTATGGAGTAATGTGTAGATTTAACATTTTAAACATGTAGATTTAACATTTTAAACATGTAGATTTAACATTTTAAACATGTAGATTTAACCTTGGATTTAACTGGTAAATGGACTGCACTTATTTAGCACATTTTCTACACCTTCATGGTGTCCTAAGCCACCAGGTCCAACTGGGAGCAGTTTAGGGTTCAGTGTCTTCCATGGACACTTGGACATATGGACAGTCGGAGCCAGGATTCGAACCACCAACCCTTTGGTTATTGGACGAGCCGCTCTACCATCTCTACCAACCCATTAATTTATAAGTTTAAAATGTTACATTGTTAAATGTTTACTTTTTTATAACTTTCATATATATATATATATATATATATATATATATATATATATATATATGTGTGTGTAAAGCAAATACGCCGTTATTTCAACATTATGGTCTTGCAGTTTAAACGGCACCACATTGTTTTTCTATTGACAGTTTTATTTTCTAAAAAACGATAGAAAAACATAATTTCTACATACAAATCTGGTTTTGTTCACACACTCTCCCTGTAAAAACTACAGCTATATTTGATTTCATCGTTAGCACAAAAATCTTTTCAAATAAACAACTTTGCATTGTATTGTCATCTACAGTTTTTTTATGTTGCAATTTTACAACTTTTTGGTGTTAATTCTACAGTCATTTTTTACAGTGTGCTTACGTTGTGCTGAAACACATTTCTGTATCATCTGGTTTGTGCAGGAGTTTGTTTTCGGGGGTCGCTAACCAGAGGTTTTTGCATTTTATGCCACTTTTGTCAGGCATAGTGTATTTTGTTTTAATAATTTAATGTATTTGTCCTTTTGTTCCAGATCTCTATGGGAGAGGAGCTTGTTTTACAGGGGTCGCTAACCAGAGGTTTTTGTGTCTCATGCCACTTTTGTCAGGAGCCGAAAAACATAAAACAGAGACTACCTCCAAAGTCATACATGCACATATGTCTTGTCCTTAAAAAACACAACGCAGAGTCCGACACCACCGGTTACACATATCCTGACCAAGGAAAATAAAATTCTCCCTTTGTGCAGTAATCTAAACCTGGCTTTTCTGCCTCTGTCCATAATAATATACATTATATAGACTAAATGTTGTCTAAATTTAACGTTTATTTGCAACATAGTATAACAAACTATTTTAACCTTAGCAAAAAAAAAAAAAAAGTCTCAGTTTTGAATGTCTGGGGTTGCCACTAATTTGTGATGTTAAAGTGGGGTCACGTTCCAAAAAAGGTTGGGAACCACTGGGTTAATATGTGTTTTTTTTTAGCCGACTAATGCCGTACCTTTGCCGTTTATTCCTCTGTATGTGCGAACTCTGCATTTTGCATCATCTTTCGCTCTGACCACGCTGATAACCATAAAAGCATTCCAACGAATATTCAAAAACACCACCAACAGGAGACATGCCAACGCCGTATCCATGCAAAACCTTGGCCTCCTGCGCTCCGACTTCATTACACTGCAATCAAACATCATAATCGCACATTAACATAAACCATAGAGATCACAGAGATTCCACCCCCTTTGGTTTACAGGATCATAATTAGACACTCAATCAGCCATAACTCAGACTGAGGAACAGCGGCAGGATTGTTCACAGACAACACCACAAGGAATTCAACCCTCCGCAGACACAAATCACCAAAATTCAGGCCAAGTTAGACAAATCCCAGAGTGGCTTTGGATTATTGTGACTCAAAGCTCGCAACTGAGTACAATATGCAAAATGTGTACATCTAATTATGAACCACACCAGTATTTGCATCAGCTGCTGAGAGGCAAGGTTAGAGGTTATAAGAGGATGAACTTTACTGAACTTTTACTGTAACGCTGTCCTGAAATAAACGTAAGACGCTTAAAAAAAAGACCTATAATATGGGTGCGTCTAAAAACAGGACATGGGCTAAAAATTCAAACCAGATGCAGACTAATGTTATGAAGCAAGTTTGGAAGCACTTCAGGTCAATTTCAAAAATAAATACTTAGTGAGATAAAAGAGGAACTACTTTTCAGATAAAACACATTTTTATATTATATTTAACACACAAATCCGCATGTAACACAGTCAAAAGGACATGAAAATTACACACAATTTTTTTTTTAATATCTCTTTATTCTCTCACAGGTACATTTTGGGAATCGAACTAATTATGTAAGGCAGAGTGTTTCACAAAAATGACAGCTGTTGCAAAATCACTTGCGATTTATATGCGTTTAACTGGGCAGGTTCTGCATGTAACGCAAGTGGACACGATAGGTCACACACAAAACCTGGAATGAGACTGAGATTCATGAAAAACCCACGTATGGATTAGAAAAACCACTAGGATCGACACATTTAACACATTTTCTTCATTCATAGTCTGTTACGCCCCGGCCTAGGGGTTTACCGGGGCGAACATAATATGCTCTACTTTGTCCCCTCCCAGTTCCCAAGCACACGTCAGTCAAAACTAAATTCACAATATTTATTATTTCGCAACTAAAGGAGGGTTAGGGTAGGGTGCAGCTAAAACAACAAACCAAATATCTTCTTTACTGTTAAAAACTAAATTACCTAATCCAATATAAATTCAAGAAATAAAATACAGAAAACTAACCTAAACTCCCTAACCGAAAAAAGGAGAAAAGGTCAAAATAAAAGAGCCGACCTCCCCTACCAGAAAAAGGGTCAAATTTACAAAAATGCTATTTACAACTATATACAAATGAAGTATCACACGAACACACAATGACTGACGATCACACCCAGGAACACACGGTTGGAAGCTGGCAGGAGGCAAGAGAGAGAGCGAACTGGAGATCCAGGGCCATTTTTAAAGGGGCCGGGCAATCACACTCCACCAATCAGCTTCCTGCAAAACAAACAGACACAAGACAACGCAGCACACCTACAGGACTGGGGGGAGAACACACACTAAACATTCATTCATTTTCTGAACCCGCTTTATCCTCACTAGGGTCACGGGGGTTGCTTGGAGCCTATCCCAGCTACATAGGGGCGAAGGCGGGGTACACCCTGGACAAGTCGCCAGTTCATCTCAGGGCTGAACATATAGAGACAAACAATCACTCTCACATTCACACCTATGAGCAATTTAGATTAACCAATTAACCTATCAGTGCATGTCTTTGGATGATGGGAGGAAGCCGGAGTACCCGGAGAGAACCCACCCCCTGTCGACTGGTGTTGGAATCGAACCCAGGACCTTCTTGCTGTGAGGCATGAGTACTAACCACTGCACCACCATGTCGCCCCCCACACACTAAACAGAAAACATGTATATGTCGAGGCCCAAAACAGAATCTGGCCCGATTCAGAATCGGGCCGGCCCAGAATGGAATTCTATTCTAGGCCGGCCTAGAATGGAATCCTGCTGCTATAATGTTATTTTTATACCATGTTTAATGCAAATGATCTAAATTATTACAAAAATCAATACATGGAAATACATGCAATACATGCAAATATGTGAAAAAAAAATGAAACAAACAACATTTTAATTATAAACTATAATACACTTTATTTACAAATAGAACCTAGTGGTACTCCCCACCAATATATGGTACAGTGAAATCGACTGAAATTGACAATAGTTACTCAAGGTATGTAAGACTGAAAATGTAAAATTATGACAAATTATGGAATTATGGATCATTTGCATTAAACATGGTATAAAAATAACATTATAGCAGCGGGATTCCATTCTAGGCCGGCCTAGAATAGAATTCCATTCTGGGCCGGCCCGATTCTGAATCGGGCCAGATTCCGTTTTGGGCCTCGACATATGCATATACACAAAAATAGGCAAATTATGACCCAGGGTCATAACAAGTCTATATAAGACCATTTACAGATATGTTATCAGATCTAATGCACTGACACCTAGGTAGTTTTTCCTGTCCCAGTTTTGCTCCTATTTTTGGACCCAATATTTTATTAAAAAATCATTAATTTTGGGATGGCTCAGAGCAAGAGTATATATTTTTTTCATTTATCTGAGGTCATCATTAGGTACATTCTGGGGGGAAATACGTCTAGATTTGTCTTTTATTATTGGGTCTAAAAAGCTGGAAAAGTGCCAAATACCAAACTAAATCCAGTTTCACAGAAGCACCCAAATGTTTCCCCAAACTGATTCTACCTGTGACAGATGCAGAACCAGCGAAGCGACATTGTTACACGTTTTAGTCCTGCTCCAGTCTTGAGCTTTACTGGAGGAGTATTTTTGAAGTGTTCACTACTGTACTAGGAGTTAGGATCACCTTTGACTCTTTTACCATATGGTTTGGCATCACTCCTGGAAGGCCACAGCTACCTGCAGGTGGACACAAGGTGGTTGCCTTCAGTACTCTTTTGGCACACCACCTTATTCTTACTAGGTGGAAGGAACCTGCCCACCTTCTGTTGGACATTGGGTCAGAGAAGTTATCTCCAATCTATAATATGTGTGAGGGGCGAGGTTTGTTGTGACTGGAACTACTTGTTTTAGGTGTGTGGAATTTTGTTGAATTAAACCAAGACTTGGTATCATAATGCAAGACTGAACTCATGAAATGGCGTTGTGTGTCACGCCAGTTCTTATGGCATTTGGTGTGCTATATGTACACATTTTTGTCTTTTCGCATGTTAGTGAATGTCATTTGATCACGTGTCAATTTATGCCAAGATCTCCAGTTCACATAACCCTTACCATCAGTGCGTGGTATTTAATGCGGCATGAACATAAACACGGAAAACTTATAATGCATACATACACTATATTTCCAAAAGTATTGGCTCACCCATCCAAACAATCAGAATCAGGTGTTCCAGTCACTTCCATGGCCACAGGTGTATAAAATCCAGCACCTAGGCATGCAGACTGCTTTTACAAACATTTGTGACAGAATGGGTCGCTCTCAGGAGCTCAGTGAATTCCTGCGTGGAACTGTGATAGGATGCCACCTGTGCAACAAATCCAGTCGTGAAATTTCCTCGCTCCTAAATATTCCACAGTCAACTGTCAGCTGTATTATAAGAAAGTGGAAGTGTTTGGGAACGACAGCAACTCAGCCACGAAGTGGTAGGCCACGTAAACTGACGGAGCGGGGTCAGCGGATGCTGAGGCGCAGAGTGCGAAGAGGTCGCCAACTTTCTGCAGAGTCAATGGCTACAGACCTCCAAACTTCATGTGGCCTTCAGATTAGCTCCAGAACAGTGCGCAGAGCTTCATGGAATGGGTTTCCATGGCCGAGCAGCTGCATCCAAGCCATACATCACCAAGTGCAATGCAAAGCGCCGGACGCAGTGGTGTAAAGCACGCCGCCACTGGACTCTAGAGCAGTGGAGGCGCCTTCTCTGGAGTGACCAATCGCGCTTCTCCATCTGGAAATCTGATGGACGGGTCTGGGTTTGGCGGTCGCCAGGAGAACGATACTTGTGGGACCGCATTGTGCCAAGTGTAAAGTTTGGTGGAGGGGGGATTATGGTGTGGGGTTGTTTTTCAGGAGCTGGGCTTGGCCCCTTAGTTCCAGTGAAAGGAACTGGGAATGCTTCAGCAGACCAAGACATTTTGGACAATTCCATGCTCCCAACTTTGTGGGAACAGTTTGGAGCTGGCCCCTTCCTCTTCCAACATGACTGTGCACCAGTGCACAAAGCAGGTCCATAAAGACATGGATGACAGAGTCTGGTGTGGATGAACTGGACTGGCCTGCACACAGTCCTGACCTCAACCCCATAGAACACCTTTGGGATGAATTAGAGCGGAGACTGAGAGCCAGGCCTTCTGTCCAACATCAGTGTGTGACCTCACAAATGCGCTTCTGGAAGAATGGTCCAAAATTCCCATGAACACACTCCTAAACCTTGTGGACAGCCTTCCCAGAAGAGTTGAAGCTGTTATAGCTGCAAAGGGTGGACCCACGTCAGATTGAACCCCATAGACTAGGAATGGGATGGCACTGAAATTCATATGTGAGTCAAGGCAGGTGAGCAAATACTTTTGGCAATATAGTGTATAACGTAGCAATTAAAAGTGACGTGTATGTTTATGTGATTTGATGATATCACGTTGCTTAACTCCGACCTCCTAACACAGTAATACTGACCAGGTGTTTTCAGTGTCTGTCACACTATAAAAAGTTTGATAATCCTTTTTTTGAACCCAGCTGTTATTATAAAATGAGTTGGCACTTCTGTTGATGGAAGGAAATACTATACTATAAAACATTTACAACTTCTTTCACTTTTTATTCACGTTAATTAACACCGTTTACTTATTTTACATAATGTAATTTATCATTAGCCTCATTAGCATAAGTCATATTTTTTGCCCAATTGTGAAATCAGCATAACTTTACTCTTTTAACACTGCTGCTTCATTTTATGCAAATATGACAGTTTGGTTAAAATGATGACTTAGGCAGTTATGCTATGAGGCTAACGATATGTTGGTAGTGCTACATTTACAACAAAATATACTTGCAGTTGGTGTTGGGTTGCATAAGGACATTGTTTACTTATGGTCCCTCGCACTCGTTTCCGAACCCTAGGAGACCACTCCTTCCGCTCTCTTTACGATCACTGGACTGTTGATGTTTTCAAGAGTAAACTCAAAACTCATTTGTTTTTCCAGGCATTTTAACAGCAGTAGATAAAGAATTGTTATATGACCAACTTATTATTTTAAATTTATACCTTTTTATGATTGTAATTTTATCTGTGTCCTTTTTTTTTATTGTCTTATTACCTCTGCCAGGAGGTACTGTGATGACTTTGCCTTGTGTGTTTGTTTGTTTGTTTGTTAGCAACTTTACGGGAAAACTATTCCAACCATCTTTACCAAATTGTACCCACAGATAGGCCTGGGCCCAGGGACGAACCCATTAAATTTTGGGCTTAGTACGCCAAAGTTCAAGGTCACAGCAAGGTCACAAAATGTACAATTTTCCTATCTGTCATCATTGAGCAATTTTCGAAAATTCATAAAAAATTCAAAACGACTCTGATTAGCCTCCAATTTGATCCACCCGTAGTTTATAACAATATTGTGTATCTGGCACAAAATTGTCCACATCCACTGTGGAATGTGGACTCTGTGGACATTTCAATTTAACACTGAAAATCCCATTTATGACACATTTTTCATTATAGGTCAACAAATATTGATTGGAATTTCATATAATTTGACATACACTGCTGTTTTTATTCTGGTTTAACATGCTGCTAATTTTTTTAACCCTGCACTGTAGTATTTATTTATGTATATTTATTCATTATTATTTTTTAGATTTTTACTGTTATTATCAGATTTTATTATTATTATTATCTTTAATATAGGATTCATTTTATAGGATTTTATCATGTACATTGCTGGACCTGAGTACTGATTATGTTTCATGTACAGGGTGGGGAAGCAAAATTTACAATGAACATTTAGTTGTTTTTTCTCAGCAGGCACTATGTCAATTGTTTTGAAACCAAACATATATTGATGTCATAATCATACCTAACACTATTATCCATACCTTTTCAGAAACTTTTGCCCATATGAGTAATCAGGAAAGCAAACGTCAAAGAGTGTGTGATTTGTTGAATGCACTCGTCACACCAAAGGAGATTTCAAAAATAGTTGGAGTGTCCATAAAGACTGTTTATAATGGAAAGAAGAGAATGACTATGAGCAAAACTATTACGAGAAAGTCTGGAAGATACTATTAAAGAAGAATGGGAGAAGTTGTCACCCCAATATTTGAGGAACACTTGCGCAAGTTTCAGGAAGCGTGTGAAGGCAGTTATTGAGAAAGAAGGAGGACACATAGAATAAAAACATTTTCTATTATGTACATTTTCTTGTGGCAAATAAATTCTCATGACTTTCAATAAACTAATTGGTCATACACTGTCTTTCAATTCCTGCCTCAAAATATTGTAAATTTTGCTTCCCCACCCTGTATACACTACATGTAATGACAATAAAGTGAACCTTGAACCTTGAACACATGACTGGTACCAAGCTTCAGCTTTCTCTGCTGTATGGAACAACCTTGAAACTGTTTAATTTAAATAGAAATAGTCGATCCACACATGCACACCGTTTGGGGTGCTTGACGGAGGTTTGCATTCTCTGAACACTTGTTTTTATTTTTATTATGTTTTGTGAAGCACTTTGTGACTTCTCTGTCTGTGAAAGGTGCTATGGAAATAAACTTTGCTTCCTTGTTTCTGATTGACAGGATTGGAAAGACTTCACTTTCATTATAGGACGAACCAGAACCATCAGTGTTTTATCATCGAAATCACAGACACTAAAGTGATTGTCACACACTCTGAAACAACCTCTCCATTCTACGAACAGCCCCACCCATCGGTACAAAACCATCTTCGCTGCGCTGTCATCACCTGTTGTATTTTATCTGCGAATAAGCTTCCTTTCTCGGCCTGTTTTCTTGTCGTCTTCCTAACCCTCACACCTGAAGAGCCTGTTTGTTCCAGCCTGTCAACAAGCACAGGAAACTCCTCCCTCCGTCTCTTTACCCTACTTTTTCTCTTCCTCCCCCTCCCTTCCCCCTCCCCTCCCCTCCCCTCTCCTCGTCTCTCGCCCTCCCCAAACACCGGTTTGATTTATGGGCCTGTCGAGCTACCTGGCCCGGGACGACAGGTTATTTCCATTACTGCTGGGATTCTATAATAAGGGGATCCGATGTAATGGCAGAGCGCGGGGGCCAGCTGTCTTGTCCCAGCTGAGCAACAACAACAGACCTCCACACAACAAACATATTCACAGAGGTCTGTCCTGAGCAGTGTTGTACAAATTACTTCCAAATTGTAATCCATTACAGATTACTTGTTACTGTTATTTAAAAGTAGTTCCTTACCTTACAACATTACTGTTTCAGAATTGTAGAGCGTTACATGTTGTGTATTACTTTTGAGTTACATACAGACTCTTGTCATAAATAGTGCATGCGCAGTAGAACCCCCCCACCCCCCAAAATAAAATAATAACCACCCCAATACAAGAGATAGGAGAGCCTTAGGATGCAAAAATGTGTGTTTCGAAGTTCATGCGGATGGATAGCTCAGTAAGTAATGCTACAGTCTACGATGTTCGAATCCCAGCCAGAATTTTTAAAAATAATAATAATAATAATAATAATAATAATAATAATAATAATACATTGGTTTTATATACTGCTTTTCTAGTTACTAAAGACGCTTTAAAATAAGCAGCCAAGGAACAAATACAGTTATGGGACAGATATGGAGTTGTTACAAAAGGGCAAATAAAGACCAAACACTTAAGCAAAAAGGCAGAGACAGATACAGAAAATAAAACACATGAGAGAAGGGTGGATGAAGGTGGATGAAGGTGGAAGAGGCAGTCAGTTACACTGGTCAACAACAAATTTATTGTTTAAGTTTTTTGAGCTGATTTAGGATAATTTTGGTGTGCTGAATCCAAAAATCACATTAATTTTGCTCAGTCAGGTCAACTTTCTGAACTATGCTACATATTGGCTTTTTAACATTTTTGCTTACATTTATGGGCATTTTCACATCATATGATACAAAATTCTTTCATATTTCTTGCAATAAACGAGTTCTGAACATTTTACTTTTGCCAATTTATGATAAATGTTTTTTTTATATTACAGGTGAATGAAATGGCTTCGACTAGAAGATCTTGCAAAAATAAGCCTGACATATTCTGCTACATCTGCGGTGAATACACCATTGTACCTAACAGGAATCCTGTTAGAAAATGATTTTTTTCTATTAAAACCTATTTTGGGTGAGAACTATATAAAGAATCAACTGATAAAGTCACAAAAATGTAATCAATTTTGTGAGAAGATCAAATTTTTCAAAATCAAATTAGCAAAAAAACCTGACCTGATTGAGAAAAACAGATGTCATTTTTGGATTTAGCGGTGCAAAATGGTCCTAATTCAGTTGAAAAAACCTAGACAACTTGCAAAAAACATTTTTTTGTAACCCGGTGTTATTAAACTGAAGAGGTGAGATTTGAGTTGGCTTTGAATGAGGTGAGTGTGTCAGAGTTCCGAATGTGAAGGGGCAAGAGTGGCAATGGAAACGGATCTGTCACCCAGGGTACCGAATTTAGTTTATTCAAAATTTGACATGTTCAAACAGGGGGCGGGGCACCAAGGACGCCGGTACATAAATCTGCAATCGATACAGATTTTTTTTTTCTCCACTTTTTACCCCCCTTTTTGTTCTTCTTTTCTTTTTTCTTTCCTTTTTTCTCTTTTTTTCTCTTCTTTTTTGTTTTTCAATACAGAATTCTAACTAGTCATAGAAATGTTAGCTTACCTTGTCATTACTGATCACAGGGGTCATGCTAATGCTAACTGTCTTCTGTAAAGCAGGGTTAGGGTTAGTAATGAACATACATCCATGTGGACAATGGACTGTCTTCTGCTGTCTTCACCCACTGGCTGAACACCAACAGGAAATAGAACTGTACAGATGTATTTTTGATTCCTTAAGGTCTCATTGTTTTTGTTTTTTCACTTCCACCAAGGAGGTTATGTTTTTGCCGACGTTGGTTTGTCTGTCTGTCTGTGTGTAAGATAACTCAAAAAGTTAAGGACGGATTTGGATGAAAATTTCAGGAAATGTTGGTACTGGCACAAGGAACAAATGATTATATTTTGGTGGTGATCGGGGGGGCACTGATCTGCCTTGGCGGAGGTCTCTGCTCTCCGAGTGCTTTTCTAATTTTTTTTTTTTTTTTTTTTTTTTTTTTTCATTTGAGCAATTAAATTATGGACGAAAAGTGTATTATATTGCAAGCACTATTTTACGTATTTATTTTTTCTTGCTTAGTGGTTAATTTCCTTTATTTCCTTTTCTAATTCAAATTGCTTTAATTGTACAGTTCATTTCCTTTATTTCCTTTTTTAAAATTTCAATTGTTTTTAACTGTCCAGTTTTTTTCCTTTATTTCTTTATAGTGTAGTTTAACCCATAAAGACCCCGTGTTACTTTTGTGTCAGTTCCCAAATGAATTTTTCTCTCTATTTAACGTTTCTTAAGTGATTTATCACCATTTATTATTATATTATCCTCTGTATTTTGCAAATTTTCAATGAAAAACAAGATTTTCTTACATTTAATTTACTGATCATATAGATGTTCATAAAAGCTCAGTTTAAAGTTGAGGGTTATTATATCTGAAACAGAGAAAACTGAAGAAAATCTGACTTTTTTTTTTAGCAAATCTCTCATTAACTGAACATAAACCCAGCGTGTACATCCACTGTCATTGATTCAACTCCATGGGTTTTACTGGTAAATCAATGTTGTAGAAGATGATGGTGTTTCCACGGTAACTACGGAGCTTCTGAACGTCCAAATGGGTCATATCTGATGACCATAAAAAGATGACAAACTGTATTTTCCACCAATTATTTACATATATTGATAGAATTAGTGGATCCACAGGTATTAAACAGTTTATATCAGTCGGTGCTTTTGGTTGACGGTGGATGTTTGGGTCTTTAAGGGTTAATTGTTTACGTTAGTCGCAAATTAAGAATTTCATTGTTCACCACTGCTGTGTATATGACAAACTTTTTGAATCTTGAACATGTACCGAGTAAAATCTTACTGAAAACTGATTAGTAATGCCTTAAACTACTGCATTACAGCAAAAAGTAATCTACTACTGTAATGCATTACTTTGGTTACTCCCAACACTGGTCCTAACACTTGCTTTTCTTGGCTTTAACACATGTTTTCAATCTAATTTTACTCATCGACCCTTAAGAGATGTGCTGTTCTGTCATCTCCATCTGTAATTTATGTTTGAGTCATAAAATCCACTTACGAAGAGAAGCCAGTACACGTTTGCCCAGAACAACTGGCTTCTGCACACACAGATATAAACACCGAACCGTTCTGAATCTAAGCGTGCGTCTTTGTGTGAGTGATGGCACCGAAACTGAGCGACTTTAAAGACTTTTTCACGGCTCCTTCGCTAAAGCGCCTCGTCTGTCAGCGGGGCAGGACGGCGTGTTTGAACAAACGCCAGGCCTCTTTGATTTTTGGCCTGGTGTTGTTTTCCACTCTCCAGACGCCAGCTTGCATCATTTCCCCTCTCGGGCAGACGCAGACAAAAAGTGTCACTCATGTGTCGTTATCTGTGCAGACTGACAAAGGTGAGTTCACACTTTATTTGGAAGCTTCAGGTGGCGTGTAGTTTAAAGGAGTAAAGGGACGTCTAATGGAAATGATGAGCAAATGTTACAAGTACAATTACACCTCAATACATCAAGCACATTTGTTTAATTATAATATTATATTATACTGATATAACACGAAGCTACTTATTATTATTATTGTTATTATTATTATTATTATTATTATTACTATTATTATTATTATTATTATTATTATTATTATTATTATTATTATTTTGCCACTTGTTTCTACTAGTTCTTTCCGATGTCCAATTGCAAATTTTCACTACTGTTTTTTTTTTTTTACAGTTATTGTTTTGCTGTTTTCTTGTGGTATTTCTTCTATGTATATTCAGTGTTGTGCTGTTATTGGAATCTAATCTAATCTAATCATTCATTTTCTGAACCCACTTTATCCTCACTAGGGTCATGGGGGTTGCTTGGAGCCTATCCCAGCTGCATAGGGGGAAGGCGGGGTACACCCTGGACAAGTCGCCAGTTCATCACAGGGCTGACATCTAATCTAATCGAATCGAATCTAATCTAATCTAATCTAATCTAATCTAATCTAATCTAATCTAATCTAATCTAATCTAATAAATAATATTAACCTACAGCACAGTGTCATAAACGCAATAAAACTAATTATTCACTCATTAGTTAACCCAAAAGTGATCAAAAATACAAAAAGATGAAAAAAGTAATTCCATATTTATTCTGTGAACAGAATAGGTAATAGGTAATGGAGTAGTTCTACTCAACTACTGCATTTATACCACTTTTTCACTAAAGGCATCAACTCATCTCACATAGATTTTTTTTAAACTTGAGAGCAGGTACCATCAGAAAATATTTCTGCAAAAAAAAAAAAAAAAAAAGACTATTTCTCGAGTAGTACCACCTTTGCCATGTTTCCCAAAAAATTCAAAGCGATACTAAACGTGATGTAAAACCACACCAATCACAGATTGGTCCATCCTGAATCATGGGTCAACATGTTCTGGAAATCTCTGACAACATCATTGCAAATTTTTAAGTACATTATATCTAGAAAACATGAAATCTTTACAATATTCTTGCTGGAAAAAAATGTCAAAGTGGGATTTTATTTTGGAAAGTATAGCAAATTTTTAAGTTCCATCTTCCACCACTGTTGCGTTTTTTGTAGTTAGAGTTGCACTGAAGATGACTATGTTGCCATGACGACATGACAACATAGTCATAGACATTGTGGGAGTACTATACCGTGCTCCCACTATACTATACTATACTATACTATACTATACTATACTATGCTGTACTGTACTGTACTTTACTGTGCTATGCTATGCTATGCTATACTGTACTGTACTATACTATACTATACTATACTATACTATACTATACTATGCTATGCTATACTACAGGGTGGGGAAGCAAAATTTACAATATTTTGAGGCAGGGATTGAAAGACAGTGTATGACCAATTAGTTTATTGAAAGTCATGAGAATTTATTTGCCACAAGAAAATTGACATAATAGAAAATGTTTTTATTCTATGTGTCCTCCTTCTTTCTCAATAACTGCCTTCAGACGCTTCCTGAAACTTGCGCAAGTGTTCCTCAAATATTCAGGTGACAACTTCTCCCATTCTTCTTTAATAGTATCTTCCAGACTTTCTCGTAATAGTTTTGCTCATAGTCATTCTCTTCTTTCCATTATAAACAGTCTTTATGGACACTCCAACTATTTTTGAAATCTCCTTTGGTGTGACGAGTGCATTCAGCAAATCACACACTCTTTGACGTTTGCTTTCCTGATTATTCATATGGGCAAAAGTTTCTGAAAAGGTATGGATAATAGTGTTAGGTATGATTATGACATCAATATATGTTTGGTTTCAAAACAATTGAGGTAGAACCTGCGGAGAAAAAACAACTAAATGTTCATTGTAAATTTTGCTTCCCCACCCTGTATACTACACTGTACTGTACTGTACTATACTATACTATGCTATACTATACTATACTATGCTATACTATACTATGCTATGCTATACTATACTATACTATACTATACTATACTATACTATACTGACAGAATCGACCCAATTGAGATATTAGTGTAGAAGTGGTATTAGGTGCATAGTCATAGTTGTATTTTAAATCACTAGTCATTTTTCTTCTATTCCTCAGAAGTAAATATTGTATTTGTTACTCCTCTTTTCAGATCCCATTTTCTCATGTCCTTACTGTATAATGTAACTACACATCTCCATCTATGTTATTTTAACATGTTTGTGATGAAAACCTGACTTAATACAAGTGGTAGAAGGACCAAGTGATTCTTGTTCTGCTTCCTGAAACCAAATAACATTTTTTTTTTCTTTATGGGTAAATTTTTTCATTGCAATTCAAGTTTCAAAGGAATAAATATATACAGATGAATCAGAGATAAATGCAAGTTGTAAATAATTGTAAAAATAGTTCTAATTCATTTGACATTTGCTCATTGGTATATTATCCTTTCACATTTTCTGCAGCCAAAAAATCCATGTCACCAATAAAAATACTGGACTACAAGCAAACATGGGTACTTCCAAGTCTTCGTTTCTCCTTAAAAGCTGTGTTTTATGTATTATTTATTAGACAAATATGAGTTGTTTCTCAGTGAATATCTCATATACAGTAGAATATGGAGATTTTTAGCGTTCAGGAACCATTAGTGACACTTTATCCTCATGCCAGTAGTGCTGTAAATTTCTGACTTTTGCATAACCCACTGGTGGTATGAAATGAACACCTTGTGGTACAAAGTAATGCATGCCACTAAACGCCCACCCACTTTGAGAGGTTGGCAGAAAACAATGCACAACTGCATCATTTTTCGCTACAAGTGTTAAATTTTCCTACAAAGGTCGACCTCATGAAATCAATGCCTGCTCCGGCGTTGGAAATTCTTATCACATTCCTTTTTTGCGTATCGAATAACGCATCTGAGCCGCACATGTATTTACCGAGACCGACTGCTTGTGCTCGAATAAAACAAACAAAGCATGACGTTGAGAGGGGAAGATGATGATGCACGCCCAGTATTGACTCAATAGTCGATAAAAGAAACAGCTCATGGTGAAAGAGACAAAAGTTCATTAGGAAGTGTAAGATGAAATGACAGATGTTTGGCTTGTGCTGCTGGAAACTGTGCCACACACTAACTCAGGAGCATAACTCATGCATAAAACACAGATGAGCTGTAGACCGCAGCCCATAACCGATCCCAGCAGTCATTAATAACAGTGAGCGGCTTATAAACCTGAAAAGGCTGATAACTTATTATAGTCATCAGGCTGTTGACAGATGAGCTCCGACTGCCTCTCCCAGTCTGTTTACACACACATTTAAACTGCAACACGCAGTATAAGCACTTCATTTAACAAGAAAAACATTCATAAACACTCCCGCTGTTTATCACCACTGTAAATTATGAAGTAATTTGTCGATAATCAGCTCAATCTTCCAGAATTAGTGTCACCGGAAACCTGGAATTGGAGCATAATACTGGTTAACAGTTCAGCAGTTGGTAAATTTATGGATTATACTGTACATATGGGTGCTTTGATGAAACTGGGTTCATTTTAGTATCTGGCACTTTTCCAGCTTTCTAGACCCAATAATAAAAGAGAATGCAGAAATCGAATTGTCTTCACCGCTCTTCTGGCTCATAGACTAATACTACTTAAATGGAAAGATAAACAACCTCCAACATTTAAATCTTGGTTTCTGGATCTTTTACGTCATTTAACATTGGAAAAAATCAGATATTCTATCAGAGGATGTGCCAGTAAGTTTTTCAGTACCTGGCAACCTGTTCTGAATCACATAAAAGAGGTAGATCCCTCACTTATTCCAGAGGAGTCTTATTAATATGAGTCTGTGACTAATATCTGTGCTATTTATTTATTATTATTATTATTATTATTATTATTATTATTATTATTATTATTATTATTATTATTGTTGTTGTCAATTATCTTTTTTTTTTTGGTGCAATAGGGTGGGAATGTTCATGGGTTTGGGTTAAAAAACAAAAAAACAATGACTGTATTATGCTTTTCTGTGACTAGATATGTAATAAAAACACTTTGAACAACAAAAAAGAATAGAATAGAATAGAATAGAATAGAATAGAATAGAATAGAATAGAATAGAATAGAATAGAATAGAATAGAATAGAACAGATCTTTATTGTCACTGTCACAGGAACAATGAAAATCAGTTTAGCAGCTCAGTTCAATTTAGCAGCAACACACTTAGTGCAAAAGGGAATGTATAAGAACAATAAAATAGAATATAATCCGAATATCACAGTGTTAAGAAAAGTGAACTGTGCATGGGCTTCAGAATAAAATATTAATACACATGTGCTACTAAAGTCATGCTAGAACTCCTGAAATGAACAAAATATACAGAAAGAATGTACAAAAAGCTAACTCTATACCACAGATGAGAGATATGTACAACGAATGTAGACATATTTCCCCCTAAGGATGGACCTAATGATGACCTCAGATAAATGAAAAAAAAATTACACTCTGGCTCTGAGCCATCCCAAAATTAATGAATTTTTTTATAAAATATTGGGCCTAAAAATAGGACCCAAATTGGGACATGAAAAGCTACCTAGGTGTCAGTGCATTAGATCTGAAAACATGTCTTTAAATGGTCTTATATAGACTCTAAATAAAGACACTGTGTTAAATTTGATGATCCTAGTGGTTTTTCTAATCCAGACATATGGGTTTTTCATGAATCTCAGTCTCATTCCAGGTTTTGTGTGTAACCCATCGTGTCCACTTATGTTACATGCAGAACCTGCCCAGTTAAACGCATATAAATCGCTAATGATTTTGCAACAGTGGTCATTTTTGTGAAACACTCTGCCTTGCATAACTAGTTCAATTTCCAAAATGTACCTGTGTGAGAATAAAGACATATTCAAAAAAATAGTAGCATGTTATTTTCGTGTCCTTTTGACCGTGTTACATGCAGATTTTGTATTAAATATAATGTAAAATAATACAAAAATGTGTTTTATCTGAAAAATAGTTTCTCTTTTATCTCAGTAAGTATTTGTTTTTAAAATAGACCCAAAGTGCTTCCAAACTTGCTTCATAACGTTCGTCTACACCTGGTTTGAATTTTTAGCCTCATGTCCTGTTTTTAGGACCAGTTTCATAAAAGCACCCATGCGGAAAATGAACCAAGATAAATCACATGATAATTTACTTTCTCTTAAATTCTCTTTTTATTGAAAGAAGTTAGATTTTTTTTACGAAAAGTGAAAAATTAGACAGATACACACAAACTATATACATCCAGAGACCAACATTAGTTTGGTCGTCATCCTCAGAAAAACCCATATCTGTCGACCTCTAGTTCTCATGAGGAAAAGACCAAGAGTTACTCAAGTTCATGAGAGTAATCAGATGGGAAACCACAAATTAACATCAGCTCAGATAAGAGCTCAGATAAGTTCAACAGAGTTCACGTAGCAGACACATCAACATCAAATCCTGGTTCACTTCCAACTTCTTAAAACTAAATACAGTTAAAACCGAAATACTCCTCACCGCTACCAAATCCACTCAAAAATCGACAGCTCCTCAGTTTCCCCCCTCCCTCAGATTAAGAGTCTGGGTGTCATCGTCGATGGTTCACTATCCTTCAAATCCCACATTAACCCATAAAAACATCTACTGAACTAAAACACTTCATACCTTAATATCCTATCAATATGGGGCGGCCATGGCTCAGATAGTAGGGTCCAATAACCGAAGGGTTGGCGGTTCGAATCCCTCTCTGGCCATGTGCTGTTGTGTCCCTTGGGCAAGACACTTCACCCCCCTTGCCTCCAGTGCTGCTACTCACACTGGTGTATGAATGTGTGTGAATGTTTGGAGGTGGTCCGAGGGGCCGTAGGTGCAGATTGGCAGCCACGCTTCCGTCAGTCTGTCCCAGGCAGCTGTGGATACAGATGTAGTTTACCACCACCAGAGTGTGAATATGACAGTGAATGAATAACACTGGTCAACAACAAATTTATTGTTGAAGTTTTTTGAGCTGATTTAGGATAATTTTGGTGTGCTGAATCCAAAAATCACATTAATTTTGCTCAATCAGGTCAACTTTCTGAACTATGCTACATATTGGCTTTTTAACATTTTTGCTTACATTTATGGGCATTTTCACAAGAATTTATTTTAATAATAATAATAATAATAATAATAATAATAATAATAATAATAATAATACATTGGTTTTATATACCGCTTTTCTAGTTACTAAAGACGCTTTAAAATAAGCAGCCAAGGAACAAATACAGTTATGGCACAGATATGGAGTTGTTACAAAAGGGCAAATAAAGACCAAACACTTCAGCAAAAAGGCAGAGACAGATACAGAAAATAAAACACATGAGAGAAGGGTGGATGAAGGTGGATGAAGGTGGAAGAGGCAGTCAGTTACACTGGTCAACAACAAATTTATTGTTGAAGTTTTTGGGGCTGATTTAGGATAATTTTGGTGTGCTGAATCCAAAAATCACATTAATTTTGCTCAGTCAGGTCAACTTTCTGAACTATACAACATATTGGCTTTTTAACATTTTTGCTCACATTTCTGGGCATTTTCACATCATATGATACAAAATTCTTTCATATTTCTTGCAATAAACGAGTTCTGAACATTTTACTTTTGCCAATTTATGTTTAATGTTTTTTTTTAATATTACAGGTGAATGAAATGGCTTCGACTAGAAGATCTTGCAAAAATAAGCCTGACATATTCTGCTACATCTGCGGTGAATACACCATTGTACCTAACAGGAATCAAGTCACAAGTTTCATAAAGTGTGCTTACCAATCTTATTTTGGTATTAATGTAATTAAATGTAATCAATTTGTGAGAAGATCAAATTTTTCAAAATCAAATTAGCAAAAAAACCTACCTGATTGAGAAAAACAGATGCCATTTTTGGATTTAGCGGTGCAAAATGGTCCTAATTCAGTTGAAAAAACCTAGACAACTTGCAAAAAACATTTTTTTGTAACCCAGTGTAATGGATCTTCTGTACGGACTTTGAGTATGTGTTCATAGAAAAGCGCTATATAAATATAATCCGTTATTATTATTATTACTATTACAATACATGTAAATAATTGGTGTAAAATACAGTTTATCATCTTTTCATGGTCATCAGATATGACCCATTTGGATGTTCAGAGGCACCGTAGTTACCATGGAAACACCGTCATCTTCTACAACATTGATTCACCAGTAAAACCCATGGAGTTGGATCAATGACAGTGGATGGACACACTTGCTTTATCTTCAGTTAATGATAGATTTTAATGAAAAAAATCACTTTTTCTTCAGTTCTTCTCTGTTTCTGATATAATAACCCTCAACTTTAATCTGAGCTTTTATCAACATCTACATGATCAGTGAATTAAATGTAAGAAAATACTTGATTTTCACTGAAAATTTGCAAAATACAGAGGATAATATAACAATAAAGGGTGATAAATCACTTAAGAAAGATCAAATAGAGAGAAAAATTCATTTGGGAACTGACACAAAAGTCACATGGGATCTTTATTAGTTAAACTAAACTATAATGAAATAAAGAAAATGAACTGTACAATTAAAACAGTTTATATTAAAAAAGGAAATAAAGGAAATGAACAATAAAGCAAGGAAAAATAAATATGTTAAATAGCACTTGTGTTACAACTAGGGATGCACTGATCCGATACCAGTATCGGACATCGGCTCCGATACTCAGCATGTGTACTTGTACTCGTACTCGTAAAAGTAATCCGATACAACAGCACTGATACCACTTACGGCCATGTGACATTCACAGTTCAGTGCAGCAGGTACGAGGAGGAGGAATAATGTGTGTGGAGTGTGAAGAGTGTGGAGATTTAACCAAATAAATGACGGTGATAAAAGTAACGCTGACTGCAAGTAACGTTACAGACACAGACAGATACGGACGCAGCGTTCTGTCTGTCCTCTGCATACATTCCATCTGTTTTCCAGGTGCTGGTGGATGAGTACCCAGACGGAGAATACCAGCAGGAACTGTGGAGATAGACGATCTGTTCAAAGAGCAACTGTGTGAGTTGGAGAAAAACTACTGACAGATTTAGGATAACTACCCAGGGCTGGGCCAGTTTACATCCTACTGATAATACTATGGAAGTATGGAGCGGTGCGGGCCACAGCTAGCGGAAGTGAAAATGAAACTTATCACTCATTTCTCTTTTCTCTACCTGCTGAAGCTAAGCTGTTAAACCTTACCAGCAAAAACGCAGCAATATTAGTATCACATTGGTGTTACCTCTGTCGTCTCCATGTTTATTATTACTGACTTTCTTTACTTTTCTTCGTGGTATTTGTCCAGTATGGTTAATTCAGAGCGGCGCCCCCTGGTGAATGAATTGACAAACGCTCATTCCAACACATTAAATGTCAGTAGCAGCACTTTGTTCCAGTCAGACTAATGACAACGACAATAAAGCACATTTACAAAAGGAACTAAGAACTGTAATGGTATTATTAAGTACTCGTATCGGTACTTGGTATTGGCAAGTACTCAAATGTAAGTACTTGTACTCAGTCTGGAAAAAAGTGGTATCAATGCATCCTTAGTTACAGCTGACTTTTCGCCCATAATTTAGTTGCTCAATTGAAAAAAACACAATAATCCTCAACTTTAATCTGATCTTTTATGACATCTACATAATCAGTAAATTAAATACAGGAAAATACCTGATTTTTCACCAAAAAACTCACAATAATAAATCACTTAAAAAAGATTAAATAGAGAGAAAAAATATTTTATTTGGACCAAGCGTTATTTTCTTGGCATTTGATATAAACATGAGTATTTCCTGATGTAAACAGCTGATTCACAACCCAATAGAGTTTATACACACACACACACACACACACACACACACACACACACACACACACACACACACATACTTGTCTACATATCTTTAAAACAGAGGACAGCATCATGAGCCTCATATCATCCTCATCATAATCATCAGTATGTCGTTTCCATGGCAACTGTCAGAATGTGTCTCCCGTCTTGACAACAAATAGTAATGGAGATTGTGAATTAGACTTTAACCTGTTTACAGTTGCTCGGTGTCAGGATCACTTTATCGTGCCAAGTGTAAGCGGTGCGGCAGGAATTTCACTTCATTAATTGGGGCTGAACGTTACAAGACGGTTACACAAGATGTGGAAGACGACGGCAGGGCCTCAGACGGGATGACAGCAGACTAAACAAAAGCACACGTACAGTTTAAATGGATGTTCTAAATAGTTGCGTCACTGCGTCGGCAGGTTTTTGTAAACTGATTCCTCCAAACAGTGATTTATGTTTGGAGTCTGTACGAACAGAGCTGGAATAAAAATGGGTTTGAGGTGTTATTTTAATACACGAGTGATGCATTTACATTTTCTGAAGTTTAAGACACGACTCTAGAGGAAGAAATGAAGAAAAGTGTGGATCAAGGTTATAATAGTTTTGGATTTTTCATTATACTTTAGTTTTATTTAGTTTAGACTTTTTTTCCCCTCTAATTTAGTTAGTTTTAATTAGTTTTTAGAGCAGGGTGAAATTTATGGATTTTCTGGAGTTACAGGAGTTATATTAATTCATCTGCATCAGGAAGAGAATTCGTTCTGATACCAAGTCTGTAATTAATCAATATTCACACATAAAAACCAAGAACAGTGCTGATGAAGATCATACAGTACAATGAAAAACAATGAGATGACTGTTTCCTTAACCCTGTAAAGCCTGAACCATTAAATAATTGACAGAAAATTCCAGGTCTTTGCAAGGTTCTTAGTTTTGGATTTTTCATTATAGTTTCATTTAGTTTTGACTTTTTTTCTCTAATTCAGTTAGTTTTAATTAGTTTTTAGAGCAGGTTTGCTAGTTTTCGTTATTTTATTCGTTAATTTTAGGTTTTTTTTATATCTTTTATCGTCTTCGTTTTCGTATTCAAATAAATCCCATACAAGACTCTGCTGCTTTCTCCCAACTTTAGTCTCCATGTTTCCAGGTAGAGTGGGAACGAGATGACGACTCTAAACCACAAGTGACGAGAAGTGACGGAGCATTAAATATCATATGGTGCCAGCAGCTAAAATTGCTACAGCAAAATAAATCGATTTCATATCAATCTGACATTGACGAAAACAAAGGGAATTTTATCCATAATTTTTATACGTTTTAGTTCATTTTGTAAGCACACAATACAGTTTCAGTTAGTTATCTATTTTTCCTTTTAATTATAGTTTTTATTTATTTCAGTTAACGAAAATGTTTTTACAATTCTAGTTTTCATTGTTTCGTTAGTTTTCTTTAACGATAATAACCTTGGTTCTTTGACACTGGAACCTTTATTGGTCCCTCTAAACAACCAAAAAAAACAAAAAAATTTTTTTCAAATATAACTTCCATGTATGAGTTTCAATTTTGTATCATATTTGATACATCGGGTGTCGATGCTCAAATATTATTTTTGAACAAGCAAAAACATAATATAACACGAACATGTCTAACAAATTGGTAATTCCTTTTCTAAATTGTCAAAGTTCTTCCTCCTTCCTCATTAATGACAGTCTTGTAGTGTCACTGGAAAGGCCTCTGGTGAATGACTTCCTCCCCCTGGTGGATTATCTGTTTATTGCATGTATCTAATTGTACACATTAGGTTTTTCAAGACAAAAAAATATCACACTGATCATGTAGAGGGCTTCAAAACTCATGTATCAAATATGATACATTAGGCGTTATAAGGTTAACTTAAATCCAAAAACTATGCAAAACTCATAAATACCTCCGGTTTAGTTCCTTTAATAAAATAACTGCAATCTCTATCATGTACTTTTACTTTTGCCATAGACTATAGATAAAGGTGGACACACTGACAGTTTTCCAAAAGTGAAGCCCACATTTGAATATCCCCCTGGTGACTGGCTTCTGTATAGGCTCTAAATCCTGCCCTCTCCATGTTTTTCAAAGGACTTAAGCTACTTTCGTTATATGAATGTATTTATTTTGTTTTATATTTCCGCATTAATTCTCACTATTCATTTTGTATTTGGTACATGATGACTTATTTAATGTATTTTTTCCCATAAATGTCAAGTACCCCTGGGGGTACACGTACCTGTGATAGGCTAAGTACAAAGGCTGAACCCAAAAGCAAGACGACAAAAATCCAGTAAGGTTTAGTGTTTTTATTAAACACTTTAACAGGGGTAAGAATACAACACAGAGATAATACAACTTCTGTGAAGCCACCGGATCCGGGGAAAAACGTCTGGGCTGCGGATGGATACGGCAGACGACCAGCTTGGCCGAGCCGGGAAAACCCCAACGGAATCCCCACTAGGGACAAACAGAGGGTGGTCAAAAAACAAGCCAGGTCATACACGGGAAAGCAGTCACACAAGCAACGGTACATGGGGGACAGGCAAACTCACGGTAGTAATCCAGGCGAAGGTCGAAGCACAGGTGATCGGTGGAGGCTGAGGTGATAAAGGGAGTAGGCAGAGACAGAGTCGTGTAACGAACCAGGTCGATGACGAGCAGGCAGGATAGGAACAGGCTGAATCAGTGGTCGAAGGACGAAAACGGGTCAAACACTTTTGACTTATGTGTGCCTCTTGAGCCCAAGCCTGCACCTAGAAGGGCCAAGAGGAGGATCATTACAGAGTCCACAGCCCAGGATTTCCGTGCCCTGTTTAACCCTAGTCTTCTTAATGAGTGTCCCGATGTTGATGAGTTTATGCAGTGCTTTGCCACACACTGCAGCTCTATTCTTGACCAGGTGGCTCCCGTGAAAACTAATGTCACTCGTAAGTGGTCTTGTCCCTGGATAAATGAAAACATCTTAAACCTAAGGAGAACTTGTCGCAAAACTGAGCGTCTTTGGAAATCAACCCAGTTGGAAGTACACAGGTTACATCTTAAAGATCTCATAACCTCATTAAATAAAATGATTAAGGAGGCAAGATCCAGCTACTTCCACAAACTTATAGCCACAAACAAGAAAAACCCCAAGGTAATCTTTGACACAATCCAGTCCATTGTGTCCCCTGCTGTCCCTGCTGCCCCTGTGCTCTGTAAAGCTGACAGCAATGACTTCCTAAACTTCTTCACAGACAAGATCAGGGATATTAAACACAATATCCCACCACCCTCTGGCCGTATGACCCTATCTGATCCCCCTCTGCAAACCTGGTCCTCTTTCGACCCTGTGACACTGGAGGACATCTCAGCACTTTTATCCAAAACGAAACCCTCCTCCAACTCTGCAGACATCCTCCCCTATAAGCTCCTTGTCGGTGTCTTTGACACTATTGGACCATGGGTCATAAAGTTTTTTAACCTGTCGCTCTCAACTGGTTTGTTTCCCAGCTCCTTCAAACAGGCCATCATAGAACCTAAACTAAAGAAAACCACACTGGACCCCACAGACTTCAAAAGCTACAGGCCCATTTCAAAGCTCCCCCTATTGGCCAAAATCCTTGAGAAAGCAGTGTCTAAACAACTTACAGCTTTTCTGGAGACACACCAGATCTATGACACTTTTCAGTCTGGGTTTAGACAACGCCACTCAACAGAAACCGCACTATTAAAAGTGTCTAGTGACATCCTGATGGCGGCTGACTCCGGGAAATCCACGGTCTTGGTCCTGCTAGATCTCTCCTCGGCCTTTGACACAGTGGACCATACCATAATGATTGAGGGACTGAGGGACCTGGTAGGGATGTCAGGTCCTGTGCTAGACTGGTTCTCCTCTTACCTGACCGGCAGAAGCTTCACTGTGTCAATAAACAACTTCCAATCTGACTCAGCGGATCTACTGTGTGGTGTGCCCCAAGGCTCTATCCTGGGACCAGTCCTATTCTTACTCTATGTCCTCCCACTTGGCCACATTATCCAACAGTATAGTGATGTCTCCTATCATCTATTCGCGGATGACATCCAGATATACTGCTCCTTTAACTCCTCTGAGCCCCACAAACTGAGTTCCTTAATCAACTGCTTGTCAGAGCTGAAGCAGTGGCTAAATGAGAACAGCCTCCAGCTGAACTCCAGCAAAACTGAGACCCTCATCATTGCCCCGGACAGTGCAATCCCAGGGATCAAACATCACCTTGGAGACCTGAGTTCCTCGGTAAAGACCAAACTGAGGAATCTGGGTGTCATCTTTGACCAGGACATGTCTTTAGAATTCTACTCCAAACACCTAGTCAAAAACTGTTTCTTCCACCTACGCAACATCTCCAAACTCAGATCTATGGTGTCCACAAATGAGCTCGAGATGATCGTTCACGCTTTCGTATCTTCTCGCTTAGACTACTGCAACAGCCTGTTTACATGCTTAAACAAGAAGGAGCTGGCCCGTCTACAGTTTGTCCAGAACTCTACTGCCAGGCTCCTGACCCGCACAAACAGGAGAACCCACATCACTCCCATCCTTAAATCTCTCCACTGGCTCCCTGTTCTATATCGTCTTCATTTCAAAATTCTTGTGCTAACTTTCCGGGCCCTACATGGTCAGGCCCCTGCATACATTGCTTACCTGATCCAGCCCTACAGCTCAACTCGTAGCTTGAGGTCTTCAGGACAGTACCTGCTGATGGTTCCACGGACCTGTTTTAGCACACGCGGTGACAGGTCTTTTAAAGCTGTGGCACCACGTCTATGGAATGACCTGCCTCTACACCTACGGTCCATGGACTCTGTAGAGAGCTTTAAGAAACACCTCAAAACCCTTCTGTTCAAAAAGGCTTTTTAGTCTCCCACCTGACCCAGGACCACCACAGACTGATTACACTCTATGTATTCATCATAACGTACTCCATGTGTCACCCCCCCCCCCCCGCCCCCCAGTCTCTCTATATCTCTATCGCTCTCTCTTTTCTCCTCCTTTACTCTCTCTCTCTCTCTTTAACCCCAACTGGTCAAGGCAGACAGCCATCCTTCAGGAGTCTGGGTCTGCTCGAGGTTTCTGCTGTTAAAGGGAAGTTTTTCCTCGCCACTGTCACCAATCACAAGTGTTTGCTCCTGAAGGATTCTGTTGGGTCTCTGTAAACTTAATTTGATTCTGATTTGAATTGATAAAGCACTTTGTGACTCTGTCTGTGAAAAGTGCTCTATAAATAAAATTTACTTACTTACTTACTTACTTACTTTAAACACGGCAGACAAATGAACAGGATCCAAAACGCTGGTAAGTGAACACAACAAGTTGTAGAGCACAAACTGGCAACTAAACAGGGGAAGACTGAGGGTTTAAATACACAGGAGGGCGGGAAGACAATTGGACACAGGTGGAGATAATCAGGGAGGAGTCAGGTAATCAGGGAAAAGGTGAACACGATCAGGGAGAGGAAGTAAAGACAACAGACAAGACACATGAGGGAAACTTAACAAAATAAAACAGGAAATGACAAACAAAACAGACAAGACAGACAAAGTCCAATAGCCGACATGACAGTACCCCCATTTGAGAAAGACTGTCAGGAAAAGAAACAAAGAAACAAACACACAAACAAACAAACAAACAAAAAAATCGAAAAACAAACAAATAAAAAGAACAGCCTGTGTTGGTGTCAGAATATTTAAGGTCCCTCAATAGATGTATTTGTCTGAATGTCAGCCATTTTCCCCAGTTTTTCATAAAGAGATTTTCTTTTAACTTAAATTTATATGTCAGGTGTTTCATGACAAGTATATCATCTATAAGTGAAAGCCATTGTTTATAAGACAGAGCATCAGTCTTAAACCAGTTCTTTGTTCTGGCCTTCTTCCCAGCCACCAGGAGGATCTTGACAAGATATCTGTCTTCTTTATGCACCGTTTCTTCCAAATGTCCGAGGTAAAGAACAAGACAAGAATTTGGGATTGCATATAATAATAATAATAATAATAATAATAATAATAATAATAATAATAATAATAATAATAATAATACTTTTTATTTATAAGCGCCTTTTAAGACACCCAAGGGCACTGTACAACAAGATAAAACAGACAATGCATAAAATACAAAGAAATAAACAAATAATTATGATACATAGACATGAAGATGTCCTAACACATCACAGAGCTGAGTGAACCTTCCCCCAGAAGGAGTGGTGTAGTCCAGGGTATACGGGGGTATATGGAGTATAACCACTTATTGTTCCATCATCATTGCATATACCCACTTCTAAATCCCCCTGATGTGCACCATTCAGTAGTATCTGCAGCCAAATTGACCATTTTTTCCCTGGGATGGTGAAGCCATGACCCGCCCTACTCTGCCTCTAATTGGCTAGTACTTGGTACTTCACTGATTAGATAGGTTAACGTTAGGCATGAGGACTGATGAGCAAATCAGAAGCAGAGTAGGGTGGGTCATGCCGAGGAAGATATTGCTAACTAGCGCTGTCCACCTCTGGAACCTGATTGGCCACCTCAGGTGCTAGTGCCACCCCAGTTGATTGACAGGTCACTGCATGTCTCGTTGAAAGTGTGCAATTTTTGGAAATGCAAACGAGAAAGGCAGAATAAACTTCTTTCAAATGAGTGACACATATCGACAGAACCTACTTTCATGGAATCCATAATTCTGAGGTCAGTTTTAAGGCGGTTTCAGAATGAGTCACTGTTTTAAACTACTGGTCACATGACTGCACATTTAGAGAAGAGATTTTGTCCCAATAGTTAAACTGTGTGAGTAGGCTAACGTTATGAAAGGCAAACGTTATGATAGGCTAACGTTATGAAAGGCAAACGTTATCCTATGTTGGCCTCATGTTGAATCCATTTCCATTCATGCAGCTGCTTGTGTGACCAGTAAAACCTACAAACTGCTCCTCATCAAGTCATGACAATTTTATAATAGTGAACAAATAATACTGATGGATTTTTGGGTAAACTAAATAGAGTAGTCTGACATGTCACCGTTTCTAAAACGGCATTTTTATGGACTCCTTTAAAAAAACAAAAGCCAAAAATTGAGAGTATACCCACTTCTCCAGGGACCACTACACCACTGCCCACACTCTCAAAAACAGAGGTACCAGCTTGTACTTAAAAGGGTACAAATGCTTGTCGCTGGGGGTGTACTTTTTTGAGAGACATTTCTGTACCCTTTCGATATGGTCCATTTTTGTACCTTAAGTACTTTACATAGAAAGAAAACTCTCGAATAGTTGATAATGCCATGATGTTTAAAGTTTGAACCGGTGGCCTAATTGAGAAAAAAATAAAACAGCATAGGCAAGCTACGACATCAAGACATGGAGGTGTGAATGAAAACTGGATAAAACAGAGATTATGGCGATAATCAGAGGTTCTAATAAGCGAAATAAATTATTAAGCTATTATCATTGAGCTAATTGGGCTATTAAATTAAAACACAAACTATTATTAAATACAATATAGAGTAATTACAGTTTGATATATAATAAATAATGCGCTAAGCCTAATGTTTGAACTATAATTAGGCCTACTGTTCAGTTCTCCTAGCCTATAGCCTATTCTCATGGTCTACACACATTTTTGAATGCTGCAGGGTACCTTATAGTACACATTTGTACTTTACAGAACTTTGGACCCTTTTTCATAGTCCAAAGGTACAGTTCTGGCCTCCTAAAGACCAATATTGTACTTTTGAGAGAACATTCTTAAAAAATGTACTTATAGGTACATAAATGTTCTGATCTCGTACCTCTGTTTTTGAGAGTGCAGAAAGGTTGCACCGGTATATTTTGACATTACACATGTGCACTATTATATGCACAAAGCTTTGATGAAAGGTTCCTGTCTTCCGGGTCATCTTCACGTTCCTCCGCAGAGTTCAGATCCAGGCTTGGTGCAGGCCACCTGGCATGGGGAAGGCAAGCCAGGGGCGGGGAAGCGTTGTGGGTGTTCTGGAGTGTCTGGGCTGGACCAGGCTAGTGCTGTCTGTGGCTCAGCAGGCGGGTGTGTGTTGTGTAACCCAAAGCTGTGGTTGGATTTTTTTCCCACATGAGCTGTCAACTGCCTTCATCGAGAAAAAAAAAAAAAAAGAAACTAAACTGAGAGAGCAAGAGAGAACAATAATTAATTCAATTAATTCCCACAGTGACAGTTTGCTTTATTCGAAAAATAATAAATGAAGGTTTTTTTTTTTTCTCTGCTAAACAGGCAACAAAGAAATGTGAGACTTTAGTGTTGGTTGGTCGTGAATGCGGCTTTGTTTTCGGACGCCCCGAATAATTTGATAACTTTTACAGCCAAAATAAAAAAGAAGAAGCGTAAAAGACTGTATACTTACATCAGTTTTATGCTAATTATCATAAAATACCCTATAAAGTTTTTATACCAGTCATAAAAACAACACTGTAACTGCAAATTAGAAGGTGTTCAGTTGGATTACACGATGAAATTTGCGTGCACGTCGGAGAAAAAAAAAGGTGTGTAAGCAGTACTACAGGGATGTAATTGACTAGAAAAGTATTGCTTTTTCAGCAAAAAAAAAACACCACTGGAGAAAGTCAGCGTGAGTAAAAACAATACAGATTTTTACCCCGACCGATCCTTTCTCCTCCTTTTTCCCAGGGACGACGCTCTCACACACCCAAACAGGCGGTGGTTGTGCAGTGTGTGAGGAGAACAGGAGTACAGGGGGGTAATTTAAAGCTGAATTAGGACCTTTTATACTGATGCCATATTGTCAACACGGCCGTAAAAACCTCCTCCTCTTCTTCACCCCCCCCTCATTCTCCCTTCAGTTCCTCTTTATTTGTTCTAATTCCAGGGACCGGCTGGGTCTTGCCTGGATTTGGAGAGTGCTTGGTTTCAAAGGGTAATTGACACCTTACCTGTAATTTCATGGTTTCACTCCACCTGTCTTTGATGTCTGGGTCTCGGTTGGGGCCGGGGATGTGGAGGGAAGAGACGCTGTCGGTGTGCCGCTGCATGCTCCGCCGCGAGTCTCTTCCAGCCCCAATGAGCGCCTTTTCTGAACATGAATGACGTCTCATGCAAACCCAGGTTATTAAAAGAAGAAGAGGGGGGTTCCACGGGCCGCCGAGAAGCTTTTCTTGTGGTGACAAATAGACCTATAGAGTTGTCAGGAATGACTAAGAGGCAGAAAGATCACAGATGAATCACAGGCAGAGACCATGACCTCTCCCATATGAGGACATCAGATGAAAACCACACATACACATTAAAAAAAAAACAAAAAAAAAAAACAACACAAGTTTGTCAAATTTACTAAAAGAAAGAAGAATGACACCCACTATAGCAGCTATGTCTGGAACTGAGGTTATTATCGTTAACGAAAACTAACGAAATGACGACAACTAGAATTGAAAAAACAATTGAAATAACTGAACTGAAATAAAAAAATATATAATTAAAAGAAAAAAAAAAGATAAACTGAAACTGTATTGTGTGCTTACAAAACTAACTAAAACGTATAAAAAAATTATGGATAAAATTCCCTTCGTTTTTGTCTTTGTCAACATCAGATAGATACGGAAGTGATTTATTTCGCTCTACCAATTTTAGCTAACGGCACCATACGATAGTTCACGGTCTGTCACTTCTCGTCACTTGTGGTTTCCAGTCGTCTTCTGGTCCCCACTCTACCTGGAAACATGGAGACTAAAGTTGGGAGAAAGCAGCAGAGTCCTGTCTGGGATTTATTTGAATATGATGGCAAAGAAGATAAAAGATACAAAAAACCTAAAATTAATACTAAAACTAAACTAAAACTAAGCATTTAGGGAAAAAAAACTAGCAAACCTGCTCTAAAAACTAATTAAAACTAACTGAATTAGAGACTTCTCGTGTCATCTCATGATAATAAATAAACATATCATCGCATTTGTGATTTAATGGAAAAACCCACATTACACTCTTCTGTTTTTTCGACATTTAGTAAATATCAGTAAAGTTTTGCACAGATGTCCAATGGAAAAGCAGCTAGTGTTTATCTCTGGAAATATCCACAGCAAGGCTATTATCGTTAACGAAAACTAATGAAATGACGAAAACTAGAAAAACTTGAAAAAACATTTTCGTTAACTGAAATAAATGAAAACTATAATTAACAGAAAAAAACAATAACTAACTGAAACTGTACTGTGTGTTTACAAAACTTACTAAAACGCATAAAAATTACGGATAAAATTCCCTTCGTTTTCGTCTTTTTCAATGTCGGACTGATATGAAACCGATTTATTTCGCTCTAGCAATTTTAGCTAGCGGCACCATACGACACTTCAGTCCGTCACTTCTCGTCAGTTGTGGTTTAGAGTCGTCTTCTGGTCCCCACTCTACCTGGAAACATTCTTGTGTCATCTCGTGATAATCAATAAACAAATCATCACATTTGTGATTTAATGGAAAAAAGGACATTGTGCCCTTCTGTTTTTTCAATATTTAGTAAATATCGGTAAAGTTTTGCACAGATGTCCAATGGAAAAGAGACTAGTGTTTACATGTGGAAATATCCACAGCAAGGTGAAAATTGTTAACGAAACTAACGAAATGATGAAAACTAGAATTGAAAACACATTTTCATTAACTGAAATAAATAAACTATAATTAAAAGAAAAAAAACGATAACTGAAACTGTGTGTGTTTACAAAACTGACTAAAATGTATCAAAATTATGGATAAAATTCCCTTTGTTTCGTCTTTGTCAGTATTGGATTGATATGAAAGTGATTTATTTTGCTCGAGCAATTTTAGCTAGCGGCACCATACGGCACTTCAGTCCGTCAATTCTCGTCACTTGTGGTTTAGAGTCGTCTTCTGGTCCCCAATCTACCTGGAAACATTCTCGAGTCATCTTGCGAAAATAAATAAACAAATCATCGCATTTGTGATTTAATGGAAAAAATGACATTACGTGCTTCTGTTTTGTCAACATTTAGTAAATATCGGTAAAGTTTTGCACAGATGTCCAATGGAAAAGAGACTAATGTTTACATCTGGAAATATCCACAACAAGGTGAAAGTTATTAACGAAACTAACAAAATGACGAAAACTAGAACTGAAAAAACATTTTCGTTAACTGAAAAAATAAAAACTATAATTGTAAGAAGAAAAAAAAAAACATAACTAACTGAAACTGTATTGTGTGCTTACAAATCAAACTAAAACATTTAAAAATTATGGATAAAATTCCCTTACTTTTCGTCTTTGTCAATGTCGGATTAATACAAAAGTGATTTATTTTGCTCTAGCAATTTTAGCACCATACGGCACTTCACGGTCCGTCACTTCTTGTCACTTGTGGTTTACAGTCGTCTTCTGGTCTCCACTCTACCTGGAAACATGGAGACTAAAGTTGGGAGAAAGCAGCAGAGTCCTGTCTGGGATTTATTTGAATACAACAGCAAGGAAGATAAAAGATACAACAAAACTAAAATTAATACTAAAACTAAACTAAAACTAAGCATTTACAAAAAAATGTAAACTAATAAAAACTAGCAAACCTGCTCTAAAAACTAATTAAAACTAACTGAATTAGAGAAAAAAAAGGTCAAAACTAAATAAAACTAAACTATAATGAAAAATCCAAAACTATTAGAACCTTGTCTGGAACAAGGCTACTCGATTTGGCGCAGTCTTTAAAAATCACTGAAAGTCAAGGTCTTTTTCACTTTGTATTTTAGCCATTTTTCATGAATTTCTGACCGTTATGGTTTAACTTTTGTAGCTAAATCAAATGATGATGCCTGAGTCAAATGTGTTCAGCAAAACAAAGTCAATCAGATGTGACTTAAAGCTTCAAAACATAATTTAAAACTACTCTGCAAAACAAGGGTGTCTAAAAACAAGATAAAAACACTAAATCTGAGGAAAAAGTTACTTAAAACAAGTAAAATATCTGTCCATGCAGCAAGATAATTTCAATTGACAAGATTTCTTGAGTTAAGATTGTTAAAAATCGAGAAATAAGCAGGTCTACAGATGCATGAACACTTAAAAATATAAAAAATTTTACTCTTAAAACAAGATATATTATCAATTCTAAACCTAAGTTTTCTTTATTTTTTAAATCTTGGTAAGAAACAAATAATTCATGCTACTAGGTGACAAACTTACTTCTTGCTAAGTAACGTATCATTTTACCTTCCTGTTTACCACTTATTTTTCCAATTTTCAATTTTATTAACACTTTTTAATAAATACTGGAGTTGATCCTTTCAGCCCTTTATTGAGCAAGTGACTACTTTTGGTAATTTCCGCACACATTCCAAGACAGTGACAACATCAGTTCCAGTGAGGAGTCAGGACAGTGAGTCAACAGTCTGAGGTCCAATGTGGTCTCCAGGGTCTGTAAGGTCTAATGTGGTCTCCAGGGTATGTAAGGTCTAATGTGGTCTCCAGGGTCTGTAAGGTCTAATGTGGTCTACAGGGTCTGTAAGGTCTAATGTGGTCTCCAGGGTCTGTAAGGTCCAATGTGGTCTCCAGGGTCTGTAAGGTCTAATGTGGTCTCCAGGGTCTGTAAGGTCTAATGTGGTCTACAGGGTCTGTAAGGTCCAATGTGGTCTCCAGGGTCTGTAAGGTCTAATGTGGTCTCCAGGGTCTGTAAGGTCTAATGTGGTCTACAGGGTCTGTAAGGTCCAATGTGGTCTTACAGGGTCTGTAAGTCCAATGTGGTCTTCAGGCTGTCAAGGTCCAATGTGTCCTCCAGGGTCTGTAAGGTCTAATGTGGTCTCCAGGGTCTGTAAGGGTCTAATGTGGTCTCCAGGGTCTGTAAGGGTCCACCTCTACATGAACAGTGAGTGGACCTCGCTTTGTTCAGTACCATGAAGTAATGGTACTAATGTAAGGAATGATGTTCAAAGGATCATGTGGATGTGGACAGGGGTCTGGATCAGCACTGATGTTGGTCTAATGTTCTAAAATACATGTTCCTTTCACCTTACATGTGTTTTTCTTGTATTTTTTTTATATAGTGCTGTCAAATGATTACAATTTTCAAGATATTCCAGATTAATCACGGGGTTGCTGTGGATTAATTTCGATTAAATATCATTCACTTATAATCTCTATTAATCGCATTTCATTTTGCATGATCAAACAAACTCAAGAAAGAAGGGAATATATATGCACTTAATATGTTTACTAAACACCTTCAACAGTTTCAACAAAACAACTGTTCTGTCTTGTTGTTTTTTGTCCTCATATTTCCATCCAGAGGACCAACGCGCTGTTTAGCGTCTTTCATCTTTATGGGTTTGTTCTGCTGCCTGTCACTACCAGAACAGCTACGATGCTAACTCTACTTGGACAACCTGCCCGAAATGCATTGAGAGATGTTCAGAGCATTTAGAAGGGTTAATTGCATTACATTTTTTTATCAGATCAATCATGATGATGGCTTAATCTGTGTTAACGTGTTAATTTTGACAACCCTCATATATACTTCTTGGATATATTTTTTTGCCATTTATAGGCAAGGAACCAAATATGGTAACTTCACTGACCTTGATTTTCTTCATGACAATAAAAATTTGCGAAAAATTTCACAAAAGTAATAAAGTCTTGTTATGTCCTCCAATAACACACTAAGGTTGACATTTTGTATTTAAGGGTATTTTTTTCAAGCACTCCATAAAGGGTTAACTGTTGAACATTAGGGCTGTGTGTATTGGCAAGAATCTGGCAATACGATACAAATCACAATGCTAGGATCACGATACGATATATCCCGATATATCATGATACTATTAAAAAGGCAATTTTTTTGGTTTCTTTTTCTTTTAATGATTATTTCCTTGAAGAATTGAATTCCACCAGAAATCTGCACAAATACTAAACACATTTTTATTTGATCCCAACAGGATCTAATGCTATATCACAAAATGTTCCGGTGTTCAAACTTAAATTCTGTTTAGAGACATTACAGTTTAAGATCCTGTTCAAATGTTCATATTCTATTAGTTCAGAACTAACATCAGAGCATTATTTTTGTGCAATTCCAACAAAGGAACTAACATTATTTAATAAGAGTGTTAAATAATAATAAATAAAATATCAACAAAAAACAAATACAAAGAACAAAAATGAACCTCCACAATATCTGCATTTGAATAAACACCTAAAAATATTGATGCAGTACTTTTTAATAACGATACAGTATTGTGAAATGGAATATTGCAATATATTGCAGAACCGATATTTTCTTACATCCCTATTGAACATCTACTCTTTAATGGAACCCTGGGTTTACACTTAAGATTATGATTCAGGTAAAAGGGAATATCGTCTAAACATGTGGCTGAAACAACACAAAAGTTTTTAAATGTACTTACTAAGTAATTACCTTCAGGGGTTATGTTTTTGGTGCTCTTTATTCGACTGTCAGTGAGATTTTGCAAAAACTACAGATTTTCCTGAAATTTGGTGAAAGGGTTGGGCACGGAGCCATGGAATCCACCTTAAATGGACAGATCTAAGGTTTTGTTTCCCGCTGTGAGGACATATTTGAACATCTACAGGCTTTGTCACACCATTGTCTTCGGTGGAGCTCTGATCTCTCACAGAACCCTTCTAATTTGTTGCTCAGTCAGCGGGATTATGAAAAAAAAAAAAAAAAAAAGAACCAACTTGGTGGAAGGCCAAGGACAAAGCCATTAAAGTTTGGATCAGGTCCATGAAACGGGGCGGATCCCAGACTGTGGGGCTGTGACAGACAAACTGAACCCAACCCGTCCACCAACTGTGATGAACAACAGTGCAGTAGTTAGTGCATCATCCTGCTGACAGACAAAGTCACCAAACCAACCAAACTACTAACACATACAGGTGATAACATTACCTGCACAGAAGGTGATGCATTCACTTGTGATGAAAAAAAGTAGTAAAAGTTGCTAAATATAAAAAATGGTGCAAATGTCCAAGTGACAGTTATGTTTCTGTTCACACCCAAGTACACACACAAAATCATGTTGAATATTTAACACAATGTCAGTCTGTGGTGACTCTGTGGTCCAATAGGTTTACAATGGACCCACATATGGGAACTGGGTTTTTAACCCATAAAGACCCAGTGCTACTTTTGTGGCAGTTCCCAAATAAATTTTTTTCTCTAACCTTTCTGAAATGATTACAGTATTATCTTCTGTATTTTGTGTTATTTCAGTGAAAATCCAGTATTTTCTCTTATTTAACCCTTTCATGCATGAAGTATGAGAACCTTAGTTGAGGTTTTGTTTTTTTTTTTAGTGTTTTATTCCTCCTTAGGCATGAAAAAACCAATACAATTAAGTTGTGTTTTTTTTTTTTTTTTTCATGGATTTACGAAAATGTCCATGCTACACTATGCATTATATTCTTGAAGCAAAGAAACAAGTATTTAAAATCCAACATCAAAAAATGATATGAAAACAATCAAATAAAAACATGTTTAATGCTGCTAATCTGATGTTTTCTCACATTTTAACATATTCTAATACTAGTTATTACTCACTTCATGGAGATAATGTGCAAAAAAAAAAAAAAAGTTTAAAAAACAAAACAAACAAAAAAAAAAAACCTGTTAATTACAGTCTAACAATTAATTTACACTCAAACATGTTAGTGCAGATCAAGTTTATCAAGAACAGTAAAGTTACAGTAATGGTAGGAATTGCAGTGTTAGGGATGATGCATAAGCGTCCATAATGTTGGCTGATATGGAACTAAAACAACAAAATATACATGTAAAATATACATAAAATAAAGTATACAAGAGAACAGCTGTAGAATAACTGTCCCCTGGAGTAACCATTATGCATGAAAGGGTTAAGTTACTGATCATGTAGATGTTCATTAAAGCTCAGATTAAAGTTGATTGTTATAATATCATAATGAGAGAAAAAAAAGTGAGTCAACAAAATACATATCATTAACTGAACATAAGTCCAGTGTGTCCATCCACTGTCATTGATCCAACTCCATGGGTTTTACTTGTGAATCAATGCTGTAGAAGATGACAATGTTTCCACGGTAACTACGGAGCCTCTGAACGTCCAAATGGTTCACTCATTTAGTAAATTTTTAATTTTGTTCATTTTTATTATTATAACTTTGTTTTTGTTAATTTTGGTAGTTATTTTGTTTGTTTCTAGCCTCTTATTAATTTTTCTCCCATTTTGTGGTTTATTATGTTCATGTAACATAATTTTGTTGCCTTATTACTCAGTTTTGTCCATTTTATTGATCACATTGGCTATTTTGGTCATTCTGTGTCTCAACTGTCATTTATCCAGCTCCATGGGTTTTACTAGTGAATCAATGTTGTAGAAGATGACGGTGTTTCCATGGTAACTACAGAGCCTCTGAACGTCCAAATGGGTCATATCTGATGACCATGAAAAGATGACAAACTGTATTTTACACCAATTATTTATATGTATTGATAAGGGTTTGTTGATCAACAGGTATTAAACAGTTTAGATCAGTAGATGGTTTTGGTCACCAGTGGATGTTTGGGTCTTTATGGGTTAAAGTGAAGAGATTTCCATTTTAATTTCTGTTACATTATTTGCCTCCAAACCCTGTGGTTAGGAGTAAAAGGCATCGTTTGGGATGAAATAGAGTTAAAATACATTAAACCTGGATATCTGCTACTTGAAATGTCACTGTTGAAATAAACTTTGGAGCAACACTGGTGTACAGATTTTTTTCTTGTTCTACTTGGGATAAAATAGAACCTTTTGTAACATTAATCATGTTTTATAGAACCTGTAACTAAAATGCTATCTGCTATTATATACATGAGTTGGATGCAAATGCTGGCGTGGTGGTGTAAATGCGAAGACGCACTGACACGATATTCGGTGGTTGGACGTCGTCGGGCAGTCTGGTGAGGTCAGTGGCATGAGTCTGTTTGGTGTGTTCCGTGCGATCGGCCGTCATTAATGCCGTCGCCATTCTTTTCAGCCGATTCAGCATGTGTAATTGTAATGGTCAAGAATAGCTCAAGCTAATTAACACATTTATCACAACGTTATTGTTGCGGGGTTCTTTCCCAAACCTCTCAAAAATAACACCACAGGCGTAGTTGAAGGTGCAAAAAAGGTGACAATTTATTTGCCGTTGGCCTCCAAAAAGTGCAGTGCAATATACGTACTAGTGATGCTGGGGGCATTTCCCCGAAGCGTGTATCGAGGCTTGCTTCATTTAGGGGAGGATCCGAAAATGATGACGTCCGAAGTCTCACTGCCCGGCTGTACCACGTGACTGCTTCGCGAATTGGTTCAGAGGTGGTGCTATCTCACAGGTGTCAAACATGTGGCCCGGGGGCCAAATCTGGCCCACCAAAGGGTCCAATCTGGCCCAAAGGATGAATTTGTGAAATGCAAAAATTACACTGAAGATATTAACAATCAGTAGTGTAAAAATCATTTTATTTCAGGTTCCATACATACATACATACACTGAACAAAAATATAAACGCACCACTTTTGTTTTTGTTCCCATTTTTCATGAGCTGAATTCAAAGATCTAAAACTTTTTCTGTGTACACACAAGGTTTATTTCTCTCAAATATTGTTCACAAATCTGTCTAAATTTGTGTTAGTGAACACTTCTTCTTTGCTGAGATAATCCATCCACCTCACAGGTGTGGCATATCAAGATGCTGATTAGACAGCATGATTTTTGCACAGGTGTGCCTTAGGCTGGCCACAATAAAAGGCCACTCCAAAATGTGCAGTTTTATCACACAGCACAATACCACAGATGTCACAAGTTTTGAGGGAATATGCAACTGGCATGCTGACTTCAGGAATCTCCACCAGAGCTTTTGCCTGTGAACTGAATGTTCATTTCTCTACCATAAGCCATCTCCAAAGCTGTTTCAGAGAATTCATGAAGAAGACTGTGTGAGGAAAATGGTGGTCACACCAAATACTGACTGGTTTTCTGACCCCCCTGGACCACCCAATACAGTAAAAGTGCACATTTTAGAGTGGCCTTTTATTGTGGCCAGCCTAAGGCACACCTGTGCAATAATCCTGCTGTCTAATCAGCATCTTGATATGCCACACCTGTGAGGTGGATGGATTATCTCAGCAAAGGACAAAGGAGAAGTGCTCACTAACACAGATTTAGACAAATTTATGAACAATATTTGAGAGAAACAGGCCTTTTGTGAACATAGAAAAAAATTTAGATCTTTGAGTTCAGCTCATGACAAATGGGAGCAAAAACAAAAGTGGTGCGTTTATATTTTTGTTCAGTGTATATAAACCACTTAGATCTCAACTGGGTCAGACCAGAAAAACACTGTCATTTAACCTATAAATAATGACAACTGCAAATTTTATCTTTGTCTTAGTGTAAAAAAAGTACAATTGCATGAAAATGTTTACATTAACAAACGATCCTTATGAACAGCGTGAAATGTCTTGAGAAAAGTAAATGCAATTTTATCAATTTTATACCTGTTACTAAATGTTTTGTGTATTTGTAATTGTAATGTAAGTTGTAGTGCACACGTGCAAATGATAAACTGATAAACTGAGGCAGAATATTGTTGAAACTGCACTTTTCTTAAGACATTTCAAGTTGTTCAGGTTATTAAGTTTTTTAAGGAAACAATGTACAGTCTACTCTAGTTATACCGCCAACTTCCGTTCACGGCCAAATTGGCGGTATAGCGAAAATGGCGTTACAACGGGTTGCGTCCATAATGTGCATGTCTTTACTATATGATGTCTATGCTGCCTCCGTTAACCCGTTCTAATTACGTTTCTAAATAAATCTTGATTCTGTTATGTTGTAAGGCAGGGATCGGCAACCTTTAACACTCAAAGAGCCATTTCGACCCGGTTTCCATGGAAAAGACAACACTGGGAGCCGCACCTCGGAGGTGCCGCGCCGCGCCGCTGGCGGTATAACGGTCGGGAAATCAATGGTATAAGTGTTGTTTGTGCATGGAACTAGGCTGGCGGATGGCGATAAGCGGAAATGGCGGTATAACGGCGGGCGGTTTAACGAGAGTAGACTGTAGATATAAACATGATCATAATGTAATTTTACTTTTTTCATTGGTGTTATTTTACTGGTCCGGCCCACTTGAGACCATGTCGGAGTGAATGTGGCCCCTGAACTAAAATGAGTTTGACACCCCTGTTCTATCTGATTCAGGTCTGACAGCAGTATTGTGCATGTCAGCATCGTCTGTACCGTGTGAAAGGGTGTT
This sequence comes from Sphaeramia orbicularis, assembly GCF_902148855.1. Taxonomy (NCBI): domain Eukaryota; kingdom Metazoa; phylum Chordata; class Actinopteri; order Kurtiformes; family Apogonidae; genus Sphaeramia; species Sphaeramia orbicularis. The sequence goes on along the minus strand of NC_043978.1, from coordinate 15,231,256 downwards.
TTCAAATGCCAGAGAGGTTGTGTCAAAAAAAACAAAGGAATCACTTCAAACCAAAAACTCTTGAGAAACTTAATTTTGAATAAAAATGAATAAAATCTCCCCTGTCCTGTACATAATTGTCCAAGTTATACAAACATGTTCAGTGTCCTCTACCTAGTTCCACAAGCACTTTCACTGGGTACTGTTACATGATGTTTTTTAAATCCGATTTATTTTTCCAGAAGAAATTAATTTAGAACTAAAGTACTTTACATGGAAATGTTAAACCTGAATAAAGGTTTACATGAGAAACGTTTATTCGGTTCTCGCAGCCCTTCTGTTAGCTTAGCTTAGCGTAGTCACTGCATTCCCATGGTCACACGTAGCCAGTTTTTTAAAGGTGATTCATAGTCTCTTGTAAGTGATTTTGTGAAATCCGATTCTCCCTAATTATTTCTTTAGATCCGTGACTTACTGCATTCATACAATCTTGGGACTGTTGTGTTGACGGAAGTTGGCAAATCTTTTTGTTGGAAGGGATGCATGCGCTAAATTAGCTTTGCTTTACCGTTTTAGCTTTGCATTAGTTTTTATTTCCCAAGATTTTCTTACTGCAGTAAGTCACATCGCCATGATTTGAGCCTCAATTTATGATCATATTGACCCCACCGGACTGAAGTAATGATTAGGGAGAATTGAATTTCACAAAATCACTCATAAAATACTACAAATCACCTATAAAAGCCTGGCTACGTCTGACCATAGGAATGGAGCTATTATGCTAAGCTAGGCTAAGCTAAGCTAACGGAAGGGCTGCGAGAACAAGGCAATCGGTGCACTGCAGTGCAAACTGATTTGCCCACTTATCGAACTCATTAGTGCATGACAAATGAATTAATAAAAAAAACAAGTGGTGAACTCTTCCTTCAGGGTTTTCCAGGCTGGTAGATCCCATCAGAATAGCCCACTGGAATGGTTTAGTAAGACTAGACTGCAATGCATATTCTTCCGCCAGCGCAGAATGTGTTCGTCATAGCGACAGGACAAGACAACGAGCATGTGCAGAATGGAAGGAATAAAGTCCAAACGGAATAAAGGGTTTACATGTCCGAGGAATAATTTAGACCGGAATTAAAAGGGGATTAAACCAGTGACTTTAATCTGGTTTAAATTTAATCCCAATTTTTCTTTTTCAACTGGAATAAGATGTTTACATGGTCATCTTAAATAGGATCTAACCTTTAATCAGATTAAACCAGGAATAAAAGTTGTCATGTAAACGCACGGACTGTCCTCTGCCTGTTTAAGTCCATAACATTTTCCTAAAGTGACAAAAAATAAAATAAAATTACACAACCTCCCACCTATGATACTACCATTTGGGGGAAATTTACACACAGAATACATTTAAAATATTTTATTATACATATATGTCATCATTTATGTAGAGAAATCATTTGGGCATACATTTTTTGTTATTCATAGTCATTCCCAAGAGCCATAACAGATGCAAACACGAGATTTCCTCTATAATACCGACCCAGAAGTGACCCTTCATTTTGAATTCACACTGAAGGGGGTATGAAAAATGGGTATGAGAACACAGGTTAGGTCACTTATGGATTTTTTAAAAAGCACAGGGGTATATGATAGGATCTGAGGGACACTGGGGGTATACTGTGGAAAACAGAGGGAAGGTTGAGTGCATGGGAAGATAAGTGAAGAGTTTTTTTGTTTTTTTTAACCATTTTATTGGGATAAAGAAGGTTATTTATTGTCTGACCCACACTCCGCAGTGAAAGGTGGCAGTAATGCACCAAAAGCTGAATGCCAACTGCCATAAAAGACGAAGAAGAAGACACAGATGAAGAAGAAGATGCAGAAGACCCTTCGTTCTTTTATCTCAAACGATGCCGACACAGGTAAGAGATTGAAAACTGTTGTAAACATGTATGAAATTACCTGAAAAGCTTCTAAGTGTGCACCCTCGGTTACGCTATTGCTAGGACGAGGAAGAGAGTGTGAGTGGTGAAACTAATGAAGGAATACAGACACGGACGGGGAGAGAATGTTTGACGTGAGTGTGTGTATGTACGCACGCACCTGTGTGTGTGTGTGTGTGTGTGTGTGTGTGTGTGCGCCTGTGTGTGTGTGCACCTGTATGTGTGTGTGTGTGTGTGTGGACCTGTATGTGTGTGCGGTGCCGATTTGTGCATGCTCCGCCCCCAGCAGGAGACCACTGACGCTCAGTGATGGGGTCACAAGGTCACAATTATTGTTTGTGGTTGAAATAATATTAGAACTAATAGTACAAGTGAATGTAAGACAATAAGAGTGTTTCCATGCTAAGGTAACCAGGTGAACAGGGGGCAAGCAGAGAATTTAGAAGTCTTATTTTTCCCCTTTGATTGTTACCGTACCTTTAGGATGGGTTCGGGGTTGTAGCCTGTCACAGATGGGCTCCGGCTATGACGTCAGATTATGCTACATGGAAGTGAATTGACTCTCCCTTGAACTGCCACCTTACCATGGTGGGGGAGTTTGAGCGCCCGAATGATCCCAGGAGCAATGTTGTCAGGGGCTTCATGCCCCTGGTAGGGTCTCCAATGGCAAACAGGTCCTGGGTGACGGGCCAGACTAAGAGCAGTTCAGAAGCCCCTATGAAGGAGAAAGACCCAAGGACCGTGATGTTGCCCGGCACGGCAGAGCCGGGGCCCCACCCTGGAGCCAGGCCCGGGGTTGGGGCTTGTAAGGGAGTGCCTGGTGGCTGGGCCTTTGCCCATGGGGCTCGGCCAGGCCCAGCCCAAAAGAGCGACGTGGGCTGGGTGCAATGTGAATTGGGTGGCAGTCGACGGCAGGGGGCTTGACGGCCCAATCCCCGGACACAGAGTCTAGCTGTGGGGGGGAGCCAGAGCTTGTGAGGGAGGTTGAGAGATACCGTCTAGATATAGTCAGGCTCACCTCCACACACAGCTTTGGCTCTGGAACCCAACCCCTTGAGAGAGGCTGGACTCTCCACTTCTCTGGTATTGCCCGCGGTGAAAGGCGGCGGGCTGGTGTGGGATCCCCCCGGAAGAGCTGGAGGAGGTGTCTGAGGAGAGGGAAGTCTGGGCATCCCTGCTTAGACTGTTGCTCCCGCGACCCAGCCCCGGATAAGCAGCAGAAATTGGATGGATGGATGGATGTGAATCGCTCACAATGAGGCGAACCTCCCGACCGACAGACCGGACTAGAGAGACCTGATTACAGACCATGCTACACTAGACGGCTATACATAGTAGCATCACAGCTGGGGAGCAGATCTGCAGGGCAGTTTTTAATCCGTGAATTGGAGGACTAGTCACTGCGACATTAAGTGCCTTGCCACTGCCATTGCTTATTTTCTGTTCTTTTTTGTGAACAAACTACTATATATAAAAAAACGAGAGCCACTGATCCTTCAGTTACTTTGGGGAATACAAAATACCCACTAGAAGTTTTAGAATTGTGTCCTGTTTCTTTACTTATACTGGGCCACACTAAAATGAACATTTTCAATGCAGTTCTCTGTTATATTGCATTATGTCACCTTACTGTGAAAGGACTGTACGTTGTGGTGAAGTGCATCCGGTCAGGTGGACAATAAGGGGCGCTCCTGTTCTTCTCTTAGTCATTAAACCACTGACTTCAGACGTGAAGAGCTGCTGTTTCTCATATCATTTTATTCACCTAATACAGTACAGGGGCAGTGGTTACAACATAATCAGCCACTACCACACTACCACTACAGTTGGACCAGTCTGATTGGTGGAGGGATAGCCCTTGACTAGTGAATCAGTGAAGGACAAGTTTCCATGTGAATCCAGCAATGCCAAGGTACTTCACACTATTATGTCTTAAAATAGTCCATTCACTGCTCATGTCGTATCTGAATGAGTACCAGTCAGTGTTGACTATGGACTTCATTCATTCCATGAAGTGAACACTGTTAGCATTGTTAGCGTAGTGCGATTTCTCCTTAGTTTTCACCTGCAACATCTTTCTTCTTCCACAAGAAGAAGCCCTAGAGCTGACAACCCCAGTATCTTCTTATTACTAACCATCCGTTCAACAAGTACAACAACAACAACATCCCTTCTTGACTACTCAACTCTCTGCTGACAACAAGGACTGATGAGAGCAAGCTCTGTGTTTTAGTCTAGTGAGATGTTCCATCATTTTCTGGTTTTAGGTCTTACACAATGCGCAGAATGTACGCTCACGTTGGTAGTCGACTTGGTGTGTTCTTCACACTTTGACCGTGTTGGGGAGATAGGAGCTGACCGATCAGTCAGGCTACCTTTTCTGGCGATGATCGGCAGTTGGGTAGGTTTATCTTCGCCTTAACAGATAGCACCACCTACCTCATGGCTAGAAGGTTTGGGGTTCAATACCCAGTTTGACCAGGGCCTTTCAATGTTCTGTGCTTTTCTCTGCTGGGTAATACACCTGTCAGAACCCTTCACCAACGTAGTGATGAAGATCTGGAGTCGGTTTAGTAATGTTAAAGGTTAGGCTATGTTCAGACGGTGGCACAAGTCGGATTTTTTGTGTGCTCGTTCATGTTACACATTAAATGCAACTTCTGTCACTTTTGAGTCTGAACTAAATGCGACCCTGAAGTGACCCGCATGCGCAAAAGAGGTCCTGACATAATACATGACCACACAGGCACAGACAGAATCGTGACATTTGTTGCATTTCAGTGATGTAAAGGTCGGATACACAGTAAATGTGCCAGTATAAAAAATGCAGTGTCAAAGTATTTAAATTTTTTTGGAGTTATTCCAACAATGGACAGAGTAAAATTTAACAAGATAACTTCCAGTGTTGGTGAAAATAATTGGAGTTAACAGAGGTTTTACACTGTCAGTGTCATATATTCAGTGTTAAAGTAAATCGACTCTCAAAGTTAATTCAACACCCATAAGAGCAAGATAGCATTCAGTGTTAAAAAATAATGACTCTGAAAAGCCCCGCCCACCAACCTCCATGCTCAAACTGAGTGAGAAGTTGGACTCTGGCATCGCCATCTTCCTCGCATCGAAAAACTGCGTTTGTAAGTTTGTGTAAATTAACTCTTGCTTTTGTTATTTCATCCAAGCAGAATCTGTGTGCAAGAATAAAATGACGTCATCGTTGTCACTGTTGGGTACGTGTTTTCAAATACCGAATTTCAAATGGATAATGTGATATCGGGTCGGCGGCTTTCATCGTACATGTCGTTTTATGTTTACTTTTAATTGCAGTATTTCATTTTTACTTGGAATTAATTGGGTACAGAAATAATGTTATCTTTTTTTGGCCCCTGCAGACACTGGGACTATAGTACATCACATGTAACACTGGTAGGAGGCAGATAAAAATCAACACTCTTTGGAGTCATTTATTTATCAACATGTAGTGTTAAGTAGGTTTAACACTGGAAAAGTTATTTCTTAACACTTATCTCTTCACTGTTGAATGTGAATAACACTATGGGTGTTACTTCTCACATAGTGTAAAAGTTGATTGACACTAATTAGTGTAGTGTAAAATATTAACTCTTACTAGAGTAAAGTTGACTCTGGAAATGTAACTATGTTCAGTGTAAATTTTACACTTTGTAGATAGGGACCATATGTTCACTGAGGTAGTGTTAAAATTAACTCTAAGTGTTATGTAAACACTGGTGATTTTATTGTGTAAATGCGACCTGGCCATTCAGAGTCTGGTTTTGACCAACTCTATATATAAAATGTCAAGAGATAACTTTTTTTTGTGATCTGGCGCTATATAAATAAAATTTTGATTGATTGAGTGATTTAATTGGTTTTCCCCTGTAAGTCGCTTTGGAAAAAAGCATCTGCCAAATGCGTAAACATAAACATAAACATTCAGACTGAAGTCGCATTGCAAAATATCACATAAGTATCGGATTTAGGACCACATATGAAAGCGGCCTGGGTCGGATTTGAGGAAAAAAAAAAAAAAAAATCAGAGTTGTGGTGTTCGAAGTGTCTTTAACAGAACGAATACAGGTTGAAAAAAAAAAAAAAAAAAAAAAATCGGATTTGGGCCACATTTGCCTGCAGTCTGAACGTAGCCTTAGTCGTCTCATTGTGCCTGATTCGTGCCGTCACATGCAGGTTGAGAAGGAATAAAGGGGTCAGATTTTATGACTGAGTCTTGCTCAATTGTTTGTGAGCGGCAAAAGATAATTTGCACGGAAAGACTTTTTTCCTTTCGGTACACCAGATGAAAGAAATATTCTACGCCGCAAGCTAGGAAGCTACAGTTGTACGAGAAATTGCGTCGGGAGTGCGTTGTAACGAACATGGGCTGAGTTACTGGAAAGTTGTTTTGCATGTGTTTAAAAGTTTCATGTGTCTGGTTAACGCTGCAGAGATGCTCGTTTGCAGGGGTGAGACGAAGGCTACCTGCAGATCCAGGCCAGCAGCAATGAGTGATGAGAGGGGAGTGACAGGAAAATTGCATTTGTGCAACCATGAATCATTACAAACAACCCTCTAAAAGACACCCCTCACTGTAATTACCTCCTCTGCGATGCTCTATTACGGGGCACTTCATTACCTTCTATTACTTTGCTGTGCCTGCCTTGGCAGATGCAGACCTCACACTGACTTACAAAGCTTGGCAGGTGAATCTGCAAGGCTGCTTTTCTGTTTGAGGGTGAAAATAGATGGTGCAAGAATAAAAAATGAGCAGTGCTCTTTGTTTTTTTGTTTTTTTTAAAAAGGATTACGTAATCTGTGAGTTTTGTTGATTCTAATAACACAGGCAGACCACAGTGTGCAGCAAGTCAACTGACAAATAAGAAAGTCCCCATTAAATAATAGAAGCAGGTCAAGTTTGGATAAGGATGTTTTGTCAGAAAAAAAACACAGAAGTAAAAAAAAAAAAAAAAAAAAAAAAAAAAAAAAAAAAAAAAAAAAAAAGAATGGATCCTATTCAACACTGTTTCCATTGTTCTTTTTCTTCATTTTGTTGCTTATTTTTGTTCAGTTTTTGAACCATTTTTTGTAAGTTATCTGTTTATTAAGATGAAATATTTTCTATTACTTTGTCCATTTCTATGAATTGTGTTTATGGATTAGTTCTTTTTGTTGCTTATTCATGTTTATATTTGTTCTTTTTTTTTTTTTTTTTTTAACCATTTTTGTAAGTTCGGTTTATTAAGCTGAAATATTTTCTGTTATTTTGTCCATTTCTATTAATTTTGTTTACGGTTTAGTTCTTTTTGTTACTTATTTATTTTTATATTTATGTAATGGGACTAGTACAAAGGCTGAACCCAAATGCAAGACCAGAACACAGATGACCAATTGAGAGTGTTTATTAAACACAATCACAGTAGGAAAAACACAGCACAAAATAGTTAACACGTCTGTGAAGGCGTGTGATACTGGACTCTTCGTCCGGGCTGTGAACGGGGAATATGGATGGTCAGCACGGCCGAGCCAGAGGATTCCCGTCAACACCCCGACTAGGGCAAAACAGAGGATAGTCAAAAACAAGCCAGGTCATACACAGGAGGGCAATTCAGGAGGCAACGGGACATGAGGGAAAGGCTACTCACGGTCAAGGTCCAGGCGAGGGTCGAAACACAAGGTAACACGTTGGAGGCTGAGGTAGTCAGGGAATAGGCAGAATCAGAAGTCGATGTACGAACCAGGTCAGAACCAGACGAGCAGGCAGACAAGGAACAGGCAGAATCGGTGGTCGGAAGGCAAAAACGGGTCAAGAACGGGCAGACAGACTGACAGGTATCCAAAAACGCTGGTAAGTGAGCACACAAAGGTAGAACACAAACTGGCAAAGGAACAGGGGAAAACACAGGGTTTAAATACACAAGAGGGAGGGAAGACAATTGGACACAGGTGGAGATAATCAGGGAGGAGTCAGGTAATCAGGAGCAGGTGAAACAATCAAGGAGGGGAAGTAAAAACACCAGACATGACACAAGAGGGAAACTTAACAAAATAAAACAGGAAATGACAGAAAACAGAAAAGACAGACACAGTCTGGGAGCAGACATGACAGTACCCCCCCCTCTAGGGGACGGCACCGGACGGCCCAGGAACCTCCGGGTGGCGGCGATGAAAGTCCCGGATCAGGTCCGGGTCCAGGATGTAAGAGGCGGGCACCCAGGAACGCTCTTCAGGGCCGTATCCTTCCCAATCCACCAAGTATTGAAATCCTCTTCCCCGGCGACGGGCCGCTAGGAGCCGGCGAACAGTGTAGGCTGGGCCTCCATCAATGATCCGGGGTGGCGGTGGTGGCTGGGTGGGAGGAACTAACCGGCTCTCCTTACCCGGTTTAACTTGACTCACGTGGAAGGTAGGATGAATCCTCATGGTCCTAGGTAGCTTCAGACGGACAGACACAGGATTAATAATTTTTGAAATAGGAAATGGGCCCACGAACCTGGGTGCCAATTTGCGGCTCTCCACCCTCAAGGGAAGATGACGGGTTGACAGCCACACACGTTGGTCACGCTGGTAGACCGGGGCTGGACTCCTGTGCCGGTCTGCAGCTGTCTTGTAGACCCCCGAGGCCTTTAACAGAGCTTGTCTGGCGCGAATCCAAGTCCTCTTGCATCTCCTTATCAGCGCCAGAGCTGAGGGGACACTGGCGTCCTTCTCCAGGGCCGGGAACAGAGGAGGTTGATAACCACAAACTACATGAAATGGAGACAGACCAGAAGAAGCACAGGGCAGCGAGTTGTGGGCGTATTCGACCCAGATCAGCTGGCGGCTCCATGAAGCAGGGTTGTGAGAGGCCAAAACTCTAAGACCGGCCTCCAGCACCTGATTGAGCCGCTCAGTCTGACCGTTGGACTGTGGGTGATAGCCCGAGGACAGACTAACAGATGCCCCAATAAGGGAACAAAAAGCACGCCAAAAACGTGCGACAAACTGAGGACCTCTGTCCGAAACAATGTCTCTGGGAAAACCATGTAATCGACAGACATGATATAACACCGCCTCTGCTGTCTCCTTAGCAGAGGGGAGCTTAGGTAGTGGGACAAAGTGAGCCATCTTCGAAAAACGGTCTACAATGGTCAACACAGTGGTATTTCCATCAGACGGGGGCAGCCCCGTCACAAAGTCTAGTGACACATCAGACCAGGGTCTACTGGGAACAGGTAGAGGGTGTAATTGACCAACCGGAGGTTTATTGGAGGTCTTACACGCAGCACAGACGGGACAGGCAGCGACGTACTCCGCCACTTCTTTCTCCAAAGCGGGCCACCAGAAGCGCTGTTTAAAAACAAATGCAGTCCGCTGAACTCCCGGGTGACATGTCAGCCTGGATGTGTGAGCCCAGTGGATGACCTGCGGGCGGAGGTGATCAGGAACAAACAGACGGTCTGGCGGAACGCCAGCCGGGATATCACAGTCTTGTAAAGCATCAATAACAGATTTCTCAATCTCCCACTGCACCGCCCCCACCACACAGGTCTCAGGGAGGATAGGTCCTGGTTCAGAATCAGAGTTGACGGGCATAAAGAGTCTAGACAGAGCGTCAGGTTTCACATTTTTAGAACCAGGCTGATATGACAGTGAAAAGTTGAATCGTGTAAAGAACAGATCCCACCTGGCCTGACGGGAGTTGAGTCTCTTAGCCGACCGCAGATACTCCAGGTTTTTGTGATCCGTCCAGATCATGAATGGTATTTCGGTCCCCTCCAGCCAGTGGCGCCATTCCTCCAGGGCCACCTTGATGGCTAGCAACTCCCTGTTGCCGATGTCATAATTACTCTCCGCTTTCGACAGTCTCCTGGAGAGGAAAGCGCACGGGTGAAGTCTGTTGTCCTTTGGGGAGCGTTGCGAAATGACTGCCCCAACCCCCAGATCAGAGGCGTCCACCTCCACAACGAACTGACGAGCTGGATCCGGAACCGACAGAATGGGAGCTGAAGTGAACGCCCTTTTCAGCTTCACAAACGCTGCGTCAGCTTCGGGGTTCCATCTGAAAACGGACTTGGGAGAGGTTAGAGCATGCAAAGGGGCAGCCACACTGCTGAACCCCCTAATGAACTTCCTGTAGAAATTAGCAAATCCAAGGAACCTCTGGACATCCTTACGACTGGTGGGCGTGGGCCAATCCCTGACAGCACTGACCTTGTCTGGGTCCATCTGGACACTCCCCTCCGCGATGATGAAACCCAGAAAGGAAACAGACGGGCGGTGAAACTCACACTTCTCAGCTTTTACAAACAGTTGATTCTGGAGCAGTCTTTGGAGCACCTGGCGGACATGCTGGACATGTGACTTCTCATCCGGAGAAAAAATAAGAATGTCATCCAGATACACAAATACAAAAACACTGAGCATGTCACGTAACACATCATTGACTAATGCTTGAAAAACAGCGGGGGTGTTAGTGAGACCAAACGGCATCACTAAGTACTCATAGTGTCCGCTTGGGGTGTTAAAGGCAGTCTTCCACTCGTCCCCTTCTCTGATTCTCACCAAGTGATATGCGTTACGGAGGTCTAACTTGGTGAATACTTTGGCCCCGTGTAATAGTTCGAAGGCTGAAGACATGAGGGGTAACGGATATCTATTACGGATGGTAATGTCATTGAGGCCACGATAGTCAATACAAGGGCGTAGCGTCTTATCCTTCTTGTCGATAAAGAAGAACCCTGCCCCAGCTGGAGATGAGGATGGTCGAATCAGGCCGGCCGCCAGGGACTCATCAATATACTTTTTCATAGCGGCTGTCTCCGGACCAGACAGAGAATACAGCCTCCCCTTAGGGGGGCAGGTACCAGGACGCAAATCAATAGCACAGTCATCCGGTCTGTGAGGGGGCAGCGCAGTAGCGCGTGACTTATTAAATACCTCTTTAAGGTCGTGATAACACTCGGGTACCTTACTAAGAGCAGGAAACACCGTCTCCAGCTCCTCCGGAGAAATGACAGGAGCCACAGTGACCTGGACTGGCTTGGACGGAGGATCAGGATCCCGGACCCCCTCACGACAGGAACCACACCCCTCTCCCCAAGCTTGGACCTCCCCCGTTTGCCAGTTAATACAGGGGTTATGGAAAGAAAGCCAGGGGTGACCTAATATAAGAGGGTGAGAGTCAGAATGATAAACATGAAAACTGATTTCCTCAGAGTGACCATCTTTGAACCGGACAGTAACTGGTTGAGTCCGTTGAGTAACTCTACAGATAATATGATTGTCTAAAGCCCGCACCTCCAGGGGCTTCAGAACCGGGAGCAGACTGAGGTGGAGCTGCTTAGCTAATTCTTCGTCCATAAGATTAGCGTCTGACCCGGAGTCTATCAGGACTGGAAGCTGCAGAGACACAGAACTAGAGCATATACAGACCAAGGGCTGAACACGAGAGGCGCTGGACACACAGAACGTTCTGCTCAAAAGAGAGTCCTCACCTGCCGTCATTCTAGGCTTCACTGGGCAGTTGCTGACTCGGTGCCCCTCCTGACCACAGTAAAGACACAGACCAGCCACCAGACGGCGTTGATGCTCCTCTGCTGACAGACGAGTCCGACCCACTTGCAACGGTTCCACCTTCGAACCCCCGCTGGACTCAGGTACTGGGTGAGGGGGTTCTGAGTGGGGCTTACTCACAGAAGGCTGGCGGTTCCATGATGGTTCTGGCTGCCAAAACGCCGACTGGTCAGAGACCCGAATAGCTGCCTCGATGACCTCATCCAGTGAATGGAGTTCCTGCCGGAGCGCCATCTCACGACCGATAGTGCGGTTAAGACCGCTCTGGAACGCAGAGATCAGAGACTTCTCTTTCCATTCAGATTCTGCTGCTAGAGAACGAAACTCACTGACATACTGCCTAATAGGGCGATCTCCCTGCCTCAGCCTCATTAGTCTTTGACCGGCCTGTGGTCCACGGATAGGATGGTCAAAAATCCTTTTTAGCTCAGCCATCAAACTCGAGGCTGACTGAGTGATGGGAGACCCTTTTCATAGGCTGCGTTGAAAAGGCTTAGAGGAGGACCTTCCAACAGGCTAGCAATATATGCAACCTTAGCTAACTCATTAGCAAAACGGCGGGGCTGGGAATCAAAAATGAGCGGGAGTTGCGTACAAAAATTACGGCAAGTATCAGGGTTACCTGTGTACTTAGATGGAGGTGGGATGTTGGGTTCCTCCAAGGCTTTAACGGGTGAGACAGAGTTAATATTCTCGACTGGCGGGACCGGAGCAGAAGCCTGGTTACCAGAATACTGGGAAAACTGTGAGGACAGCTGATTCATCTTATCCATTAGGGAGTGCAAAATCTGTTCATGTCCCCCTAAGCGTTGCCCCTGGGACCGAACTGCCTCCCGGACCTGGTCTAGGTCTGCTGGGTTCATTTTATTGGCCAGTTTGTACTGTAATGGGACTAGTACAAAGGCTGAACCCAAATGCAAGACCAGAACGCAGATGACCAATTGAGAGTGTTTATTAAACACAATCACAGTAGGAAAAACACAGCACAAAATAATTAACACGTCTGTGAAGGCGTGTGATTCTGGACTCTTCGTCCGGGCTGTGAGCGGGGAATATGGATGGTCAGCACGGCCGAGCCGGAGGATTCCCGACAACACCCCGACTAGGGCAAAACAGAGGATAGTCAAAAAACAAGCCAGATCATACACAGGAGGGCAATTCAGGAGGCAACGGGACATGAGGGAAAGGCTACTCACGGTCAAGGTCCAGGCGAGGGTCGAAACACAAGGTAACACGTTGGAGGCTGAGGTAGTCAGGGAATAGGCAGAATCAGAAGTCGATGTACGAACCAGGTCAGAACCAGACGAGCAGGCAGACAAGGAACAGGCAGAATCGGTGGTCGGAAGGCAAAACGGGTCAAAACGGGCAGACAGACTGACAGGTATCCAAAAACGCTGGTAAGTGAGCACACAAAGGTAGAACACAAACTGGCAAAGGAACAGGGGAAAACACAGGGTTTAAATACACAAGAGGGAGGGAAGACAATTGGACACAGGTGGAGATAATCAGGGAGGAGTCAGGTAATCAGGAGCAGGTGAAACAATCAAGGAGGGGAAGTAAAGACACCAGACATGACACAAGAGGGAAACTTAACAAAATAAAACAGGAAATGACAGAGAAAACAGAAAAGACAGACAGTCTGGGAGCAGACATGACAATTTATTCCTTTTTTTGAACCATTTTGTGAATTATCTGTTTATTAAGCTGAAATATTTTCTATTATTTTGTCCATTTCTATTAATTTTGTTTACGGTTTAGTTCTTTTTGTTCATTTTGTTACATATTTATGTTTATATTTGTTCCATTTTTGAACCATTTTTATGAATTATCTGTTTATTAAGCTGAAATATTTTCTATTATTTTGTCCATTTCTATTAATTTTGTTCACGGTTTAGTTCTTTTTGTTCATTTTGTTGCTCCTTTTTTTTTTTTTTTTAACCATTTTTTGTACATTATCTGTTTATTAAGCTGCAAACCATGGGTGCTTATAACCCCAACTTTTATGAACGAAAAATATGTTTCATCCCAAAACAATGTAATTTTTTTCTTTGCAAAACTTTCTTTTAAAACAAGTCCCGGTATCTTCCCCAAACTCATTTAAAAAGGTGTCATATTTTGCTAAACCCACTTTTATTTGTGTATTTGGACCCTAATAGTTCAAAAACTTGTTTATACCAATAGTCACATGCAAGTGGAACGGATAGCAAATGGCAAAATTAAGGCCAGCTTCAGGTTTTTTTTTTTTTTTTTTTTTTTAATGAAGAAAATGTTTGATGAAAGACCTCTGGTTGCATCTCTCACTTCCTCAATCATTTCACATAGTTTGTTATTGTATGAAATACCATATGTGGCAACTTCCAAATGAATTTCCCTCTGTACATCCAACCTTTCTTAAAAGGGCTCATATTTATCTAAACCCACTTTAATTAGTCTTTGGTTCATTTATTTGTGTATTTGGATCTTAATAGTTCAAAAAGTTTGAATTTGAACCCTCCAGGTGCTGCAAAGCTATGTTTACATTCATTCTGGCAAAAATCAAGTGGATTTCTACAACTTGTTTTAATTCCTGCTTAATTTGTTACGTCTATTACTAGTTACATCACGACATTTGCCCATATAAGGTCCAGACTTCCGATGAACATTTCTCCAAGTACGACATAATTGTTTGTCGGCTTGCGGCGGTTGTAGTAAAAACTGAAAATATGTCCAAACTTGGAGCCGATTCCCTAAAATGTTCAGTTGTTGGTTGAATGGGGCAGAGCAGCACAGCCAACAACCTGGAGGGGGCGGGGCCTGAAGTGGCTCATGTGCATTTAAAGGGCCAGCGCTCCAAACCACCTTTCTGGTGTCATTACTCAGAAATATTGTTGAAGATGGACCTGTGGAGTTGAATGAATGAAGACTTCAGACCCAAGCAGAGCATTTACAGTTTATGTAGACCACAAGGAAATGTTTGAAAATGAAGACTTCTATTTAAAAAGGCAAATATCACTCCTTTAAAGTACAGCCAGTGCCTAAATCCAGCCCCAAAACTGTTCAGTAGTCACATCTGAACATCATTTCTGCGAGGCAAAAAACACTGTGATGCTGATATGCATCTAGAAAGGTTGATATGAATGTTTTAGGTTGAGAAATACCTGGCAACTGAGTTGAAATAGGATACTTAAGTACTGGCTCAGGTAATAGCAATAATAAAAACAAGAGATAAGTTCCACAAAAACAAGTTTAAAATGAATGAATAAATACATGGATAAAATACAAGTAAGTAAAAGGAGAATTTTGTTGCAGAGTTGTCATAATGTGCAGAACTTCAGCCTCAATTACACCTTTTTGGCTTGTATGAGCATAAAGAACAGGTGGGATCTATATTAAAGATAGATCTGTTCCATTTGTGTATGTCAGAAAATCCTGACTGGTCCATATATACAGAATGCAGCCATTATGAATTAAAGCAATTACAGTTATGCATTTTCTGCTGTAATGTGTCAGAATATCTGCAGTGAAAAGGGTCAATCTGAGAATTTGTAGCATCAGAAAGGAATCTAGTCTTTATTTTTAGCAAAGATTTTCAGATTTGCAATGTTTTTAGAAGTTTTCTTGTGGAATGCAAATGAGCACACAGAAAAAAAAAGAACTTCTCCAGCTCTTTTTAAATGCATTTTCAGTCTGTGCATTAAAACTTTAAGTGGAGATGAAGGGAAAAAAAAAAGTTTTGGTACGTAAAAAGGTGTAAAGTTTGTATTTTGATAAAAAGGTAGAAGCACATGTAATGGAAACAGAATTATGTGTGTCTGGACATGTGGATCAATAAGGAGGCAGAAACATTCACTGTTGACTGAGAGGAAAATATGCCTGGAAAACAGAAATTTGCATTCGCCTTTTCTGATTTTTTAACGATTTACTTGACATTTGTTTTACATTTCAGTAGAAAGTGCTTCAGTAAAGGGGTGTAGAAGGCCAGTACACGTAGGGGGTTTGAGAACAAGCTACTTTTGTTGCATCAATAGCAGATAGGGAGTTGTTTTTAGGAAGACAGCCTTGAAACATGCAGCACCAGACTAACAGACAACAAACTGAAGGAGGTGTAGGTGCAGAGCTGGTGTTGAAATACTGCTGCAGTGATTGAACATGGAGGTCAGGTGTGCAGGCTGGTTGGCTCCAGAGCCCAGGTGGGTGGACACACTATTCACCTCCACCCAACTGCTTTAACTGCATTAAGATTAACTCCACTCAGTAGAGCCTGGACAATATTAGCATTAAAAGGTAAATGTATATAAGTTTAATGGCAACAGATTCAATCAGTAAGTGATGACTACAATAAAAAAAAAGTGTTTCTGCATGTATGTAGGATAATGTTGATTGAAGTGCAAAGAGGAGTAAATATAACTACCATATTAGATAAAAATGATACAGAAACCATAGGGGCGACACGGTGGTGCAGTGGTTAGCACTCGTGCCTCACAGCAAGAAGGTCCTGGGTTCGATTCCAACACCAGTCGACGGGGGGTTCTGTGTGGAGTTTGCATGTTCTCCCCGTGTCTGCGTGGGCTCTTTCCGGGTACTCCGGCTTCCTCCCACCATCCAAAGACATGCACTAACAGGTTAATTGGTTAATCTAAATTGCCCATAGGTGTGAATGTGAGAGTGATTGTTTGTCTCTATATGTTCAGCCCTGAGATGAACTGGCGACTTGTCCAGGGCGTACCCCGCCTTCGCCCCTATGTAGCTGGGATAGGCTCCAAGCGACCCCTGTGACCCTAGTGAGGATAAAGCGGGTTCAGAAAAAAATGAATGAATGACAGAAACCATAGATTTAAAAAAAAAAAATTACTACATATATCAACATCTTTACCAGGTGTTCAAAGGCAAAAAACTAAATCCAGCTCCAGTTTTTGTTTTTTTTATTTTTTAATATAAAATGGATGATATTCTGATTCAAACCCCTTTAGATACAGTTATCATCTCTACAAACAGCAGCTCAGGTAGTTCGTTACTGTATGAAATTTGCAACATGCATTTTAACTTAAAAGAGTAAAACTACTCTTGCACTTTCTTCTACGTTTGGTTTGCTATTGCACGATTAGCCTATTTATATATTTATTTATTTATGTATTCTTCTCTCTTTTTTCCCTCTCCTTTCTTTTATATCTTATGCTAGTAAAAGTTATTGTACTTTTTGAATGTCAGCCTTTTTTATGTACTTGGCTGTAACTGTTCAGTCTGAGCAAACTTTCCTATATCCGTCATATCTAACAGTTTTCCGCCAGTGTATTAGTGTAACAGGGTCAGTTATTTTGCAGCATTGTGGGTCTGCAGATGGTATTGTGTATTGGTTGTTGTTGTTATAATTACACGGAATCTATTAATTTTATTTTCATTTGTTTTAGTTAATTCCTGACATTATGGGCCTCTGAGTCAGTATGTGGAACTTTTGATTTGAGCCTGTTCCCCAACGAGTACTTTATAGTGTGACACTGCCCACTGTAACTAGCGTCTTTGTGCCTTTACCTCTTCTCTATTGTTCCTGATCTCTATGGTAGAGGTAAGCAGCCGTGCATTCGGGGGAAATTTCTGTTTTAGCCTCTGTTTTAGCTAATTTCACTTTTAAATGAACTGGCTTGTTCAAACTCTGTATGAGGTGCTTACGATGTGCTGAAACACATTTCTGTGTCATTTGGTCTATGTGTCTACATATTTTGTAGGGTTCGCTGACCGGAGGTTTTTGTATCTGTGCTACTTTTGTCAGGAGCGGAAAAGAATAAACATAGACTGCCTCCAACGTTGTACGTGCAGGTCTCGTCCTTAAACACAACGCAGAGTCCGACACCACCGGTTACATTAGCACTTCGTAATCTATGTGACGTTTTACTATGCTGGTCGTTTGTCCAGGACAACAGACGGAAATTAGCTTCTCTGCTAAATCTGGTGCATGCATCTTGTTCTTTGCAACTAATGCTAATACACAATGTCCTGTAACTAAATAAACTAGAAAAGCACAGACCTCCGCCAAGGCAGATCAGTCCCTCCCTGATCACCACCAAAATTGAATCATTTGTTCCTTGCGCTAGCATCAACATTTCCTGAAAATTTCATCAAAATCCTTCCATAACTTTTTGAGTTATCTTGCTAACAGACAGAACCCCCCCCCCCCCCCCCCCCCCCCCCCCGTCATCATCATCCAAATTCAATCATTTGTTCGTTGTGCTAGCATCAACATTTTGTGGAAATTTCATCAAAATCCTTCCATAACTTTTTGAGTTATCTTGCTAATTGACAAACAAACAAACTAGAAAAGCACTCAGAGAGCGCAGACCTCCACCAAGGCAGATCAGTACCCCCCCCCCACCACCACCCTGATCATCACCAAAATTTAATAATTTTTTCATCAACATTTCATGAAAATTTATTTCATCCAAATCCATCCATAACTTTTTGAGTTATCTTGCTAACAGACAAACAAACAAACAAACAAACAAACAAACAATCAAACCCTGATGAAAACATAACCTCCTTGGCAGCCCCCCCCCCCCCCCCCCCCCCCCCCCACACACACACACACACACACACACACACACACACACTGCAGCGACAGATTTACAGATAATTTATTTTCTGAAGACCCACAGTGTTTACCTTCCATGGGGTAGCGGCGCCCCAGTCCATACAAGACCAGTGTAACTGTAGTGAGCGAACTTCCCAGTGCGCAGATAAACTGTATTTCCTCTGGAATGAGCTGTTAACAATGGAGTCAATGAAGCGTCGGTGGCACAGAGACAGACTAAGCTGATCACAGAAAAGTGGATCAGTACAGTGAGGGGGGAGTGTGTGTGGGGGGGGACACGGGAGAATGAATGAACGAGTGAAAACATTTTGGTCATCCTGAGTTCAGCCCCCCCCCCCCCCCCCCCGCTGTGAGCCCCAACCACGGGCTGCTTCACCGCCTCGCTGCCCAGGCTCCGCTGGGCACAAATCCAGTTTTCTGTCCAAATTACCAGCTCCGCTTCGCAGAAGAAGGCCAGTGGGGTGAGGAGATCTCACCCTCCACCCCCCTGTCTGAACCCCTCGTTGGCCCGGCACAAAGCTGACGGAGCGTCGCGGATGGCCCTGGATTGCACCTGCACCGGGGGGCTTTCCATTCCTTCTCCCCTTGGGTTCACACACACAACTCCCAGACCATATCTTTCCCATTTCATGGGTTTCAATCATGTGGCACTAGAGCTGGAGCAGGACTCTGACTGTACCGACTGGACTGGCAGAGCTCATAATGAGAACAGGTGAAGCGCAGCAATTAACCAGAAGGAAATGTCCCATTTTTATGTCCTCTTAACTCAAAACAATCATATATTAATGACGTCTGCTATGTCCAGTATTATCCACAGGTTGGACCAGTTTGGACCAGTTTTTAGGCGGCTTTAATGTTGTCATGTGGACAGAGATGTTTTGAAAAAATGAAGGTCACAAGGACAGTAATTATTTTTTGTAATGGAGGAGGAAAATATATGTTCAGAAAACTTCCTGCCTTTCAAAGTTAATTCAGCTTGTTTAGGCCTGAAAATGTCACTGAGGACAGGCCAACAGGCCAACTTGGCCTGTCCTCAGTGACATTTTCAGGCCTAAACAAGCTGAATTAACTTTGAAAGGCAGGAACAGCTGCCATGGGTAAAGAAATGAAATTGACATGGTGGCCAAAGTGTTAATGCTGTAACCAAGGTTATAATAGTTATGGATTTTTCATTATAGTTTAGTTTTATTTAGTTTTGACCTTTTTTTTGTCTAATTCAGTTAGTTCACAGGTGTCAAACACGTGGCCCGGGGGCCAAATCCGGCCCGCCAAAGGGTCCAATCCGGCCCGCGGGATGATTTTGTGAAATGCAAAAATGACACTGAAGATATTAACAATCAATGGTGTCAAAATCATTTTAATTCAGGTTCCACATGCAGACACATACAGTCCAATTAGATTTCAAGTGGGTCAGAACCAGTAAAATATTATCATAATAACCTATAAATAATGACACCCCCAAATTTTCTCTTTATTTTTTTGGTGGAGAAAAGTAAAATTACATGAAAATGTTTACATTACCAAACTATACTTTCACAAAAAATGTGAATAATCTGAACAAATATGAACAAATGGAAATGTCTCAAGAAAAGTAAATGCACTTTTACCAATATTCTGCCCGCTACTAAATGTTTTGTGCGATTGTAATGCACATGAGTAAATGATAAACTGATAAACCGAGGCAGAATATTGTTAAAATTGCACTTATTTTTCTTAAGACAATTGAAATTATTCATGTTATCCAGATTTTTAAGGAAACTTTGTAGATGTAAACCTGATCATAATATAATTTTACTTTTTTTCACAGTTATCATTTTACTGATCCGGCCCACTTGAGATCCAATTGGGCTGAATGTGGCCCCTGAACTAAAATGAGTTTGACACACCTGAGTTAGTTCAATAAAAACTAGCAAACCTGCTCAAAAAGCTAATTAAGTTTTCGTTATTTTCTAAATGCTTAGTTTTAGTTTAGTTTTAGTTTCTTTATATCTTTTATCTTCTTCACCGTCAAATTCAAATAAATCTGCTTTCTCCCAACTTTAGTCTCCATGTTTCCAGGTAGAGTGGGGACCAGAAGATGACTGGAAACCACAAGTGACGAGAAGTGACGGACTGTTGAATATCATATGGTGCCAGCAGCTAAAATCACTTGAGGGAAATAAATAGATTTTATATCAATCCAACATTGACAAAGACAAAAACAAAGGGAATTTTATCCAGAATTTTTATACGTTTTACTTAGTTTTGTAAACACACAATATAGTTGCTGTTAGTTATCGTTTTTTCTTTTAATTATAGTTTTTATTTATTTCACTTAACGAAAATGTTTTTACAATTCTAGTTTTCATCATTTCGTTAGTTTTCGTTAACGATAATAACCTTGGCTGTAACCTGGCAGTTTTGTGGAAAACAAGATGGATGCCCATTGTCCCCTCCCATGACCTTTGATTGGATTTAAATCCCACCGCTACATCGCGCAAACCAGTTTTAACTTGGATTGCGTAATTGGCCCCTGCTCACTCATGCATGAAGACCTGGGTCTGTAAATTTGGACAAATATCCACCAAACCCCTACCTACCGACGTCCATAAAAGAAAATTCCAAAAACTTATCAAATGTGGAACGGGGGGTAATTTTTCAAAATGTATAGTTATTTTGATACACCCCGTATATATAGCACCTTGAAGTTTGACCTTCTTGCTACCACCAGGTTTTGATTAACCAATAAAGACCCAGTACTACTTTTGTGTCAGTTACAAAACATTATTTTTTAAAAATCTATATTTAATTTGTCGTAACCCTTTATTGGTTATTATATCGGTTTATCATTTCCACACACATACCAAGACAGTGACAGTAACAGTTCCAGTGAGGACAGTGAGTCAACAATCTCAGGTCCAATGTGGTCTCCAGGGTCTGTTAGGTCCACCTCTGCATGAACAGTGAGTGGACCTGCTTTGTTTGGTACCATGAAGTAATGGTACTAATGTAAGGAATGATGTTCAAAGGGATCATGTGGATGTGGACAGGGGTCTGGATCAGCACTGATGTTGGTCTAATGTTCGAAAATACATGTTCCTTTCACTTTACATGTGTTTTTCTTGTATTTTTTTTTTTTAAATATACAGTATATATTCTTGGATTTTTATTTATTTTTGCCCACATTTGGGCAAGGAACCAAATATGGTAACTTCATTCATTTTTATTTTCTACGTGACAATAAAACATTTTGCTAAATTTCACTAAAGTAATAAAGTCTTGTTATGTCCTCCAATAACAAACTTCGGTTGAAATTTTGAATTTCAGGGTAAATCTATGAGTGACCTATAAAGGGTTAAATGATTTATCACCATTTATTATAATATTATCCTCTGTATTTTGCTTTTTTTTTCAGTGAATATCAGATATTCTCCTATATTTAATTCACTGATCATGTAGATTTTCATTAAAGCTCAAATTAAAGTTGAGGATTATTATATCAAAAACAGAGAAAACTGAAGAAAAAGTGACTTTTTCAGCAAAATCTATCATCCATCCACTTTCACTGATCCAACTCCATGGGTTTTACTGGTGAATCAATGTTGTAGAAGATGTTTCCATGGTAACTACAGAGCCTCTGAACGTCCAAATGGGTCATATCTGATGACCATGAAAAGATGACAAACTGTATTTTACACCAATTATTTACATGTATTAATAGGATTAGTGGATCAACAGGTGTTAAACAGTTTAGATCAGTCGATGGTTTTGGTCGATGGCAGATGTTTGGGTCTTTAAGGGTTAAGGTCAGTTAAGTTAAAGTATCCTGAGGCCTTCATGGACACTTTCCAAAGGTCAGCACCTTCTGCAGACTTTGCTGGAGGGAATTACCCACAGTTCATAGTGTTGTGACGTTAAACACAGTTTCACTGGGGAAAGCCATAAAGAGTTAAAGTAGAGTAAACATTGGATGCACTGGTACGTTAAAATTCACCAAGAAACACCAGGATAAGGACTTCAAGGTGATTCCTTATCTTAGAGCTATATACATATTTAACCTTTTCTGATGAATTATCACTATTTCTAATACTACGCTCTACATTTTGCATTTTTCAGTGAAAATCAGTTTCTAAATGTTTGTAGCTGTTCATCAAAACAAAGAAAACTGAAGTACATGTATTTCATTCTTTCATTTTGGTTTTAATCATTTTTCTTTGGTCTCCTGCGGTTGTTTTAAAGTGCTTTACAAATAAAGTTGGATTGGATTGGAGACAAGTAACTATATCCTCAACTGAGCATTTATTCTAATATTATCCTCTGCATTTTCCATTATTTAGTAAAAATCAGTATTTTCCTATATTTAATTCATTCTAAATAATGTAAATGTTCATTAACACAGAGTGAATTTAGTGGGGGGTTTTTTTAATCAAAACACAGAAAACTGAAGAAAATGTGACTTTTTCAGCCAAATACATCATTAACTGAACATAAAAAACACTTTTTACAACCACTGTCATTGATCCAACTCCATGGGTTTTACTTTTGAATCAGTGTTGTAGAAAATGATGGTGTTTCCATGGTAACTACGGAGCCTCTGAACGCAAATGGGTCAAATCTGATGACGATAAAAAAAAATGACAAACTGTATTTTACCTGAATTACTTCAATATACTGATAAAATTAACGGTTCAGTGGTAATTAAATATTTTAGATCAGTAGATGATGCTGTTTTTTTTTTTTTTTTTTTTTTGATAGTGCCGTTTTGTATCAGTTTTTACTATTTTTGGGGTTAGTTTTGACACATAAATAACAAATGAACTACTTATTTTATTGTAAGGTATGAATTAATAGAATTTAGCTGATTAAATGAATCATCCATATCATTTTTTTGCAACTTTTTCCTGTTGATAATGTCAGAAATCAGCAACAAAATGAAAAACAGAAACGACCACAGGACACACTGATGATGTTAAACCTTGACTGTGTTATTTTGGGCTAAAACATCTATCTTTAAGTTACGTCGTCTGTGTGTTTTGTGTGTTTTTGTGCTTGGCGGTCGTCTGTCTTTGGTTGTAAAAGTCTTCCCTGTGGAGGTTTGGAGTGTCGGGGTATCATGGATAATGGGCGACTTCCCGGGGCTTCGCTGTTTGTCCTGGCCCTGCCTCAGGGTTGGGGGTTGTGTTTACCTCATAACAAAAAGCAACATGGTTTTGATGCTCTGCCAGTATGCTGCTGTGTAAACTGTAAACAATACACACACACACACACACACACACACACACCTACCACCGCCACAGCCACTCCCCTTCCTGTCCACACTGTCTCTGCAGTTCTTTCACTCTCCCATGTGAAGTAATGCATGTACACACACTACATATCTCTCTTATTAACATCTGCATCCCTTGAGCAAGGCATTTAATTTCTAACTAACTTCTAATTACTGCAGCAGGGCCGTAAACAGGAGGGTTACCGCTTTCCAGATTGCCCTCCAGAGTGCAGGCTTTTTGTGGTGCAAATAAAAACCTTGTAATCACAGGTTTGGAATGATTGTAAAAAGCATTTCATGTAATGCTCTCTCAATAGAAAGTATTGATTAAATGTATTGGGTTTTAGTGTCATAATGGTCGATGTTCTGTGGGTGTTTCATATTACAATTTACTCTGTGTGATGTGGGTGTTACTGTTTTGTATCAGTGCATTTGCTTTATGCTCTAAACTTTAGTTAGACTTCCTGGAATAAATTAAAATATCTTTCACCTTGCAACTAATGTACGATCACCTCAGAATGGAGTGTCATCGAGTAGTGACTTATACGTTTCCTGTTTATATTGTGTTCTTTTAACCTGATTATTGGCTAATAGTTCACTGCCTTAATTATCTCTGAAGAGAAATCCTCATATACACAGTAACTAGCATTAGCATTAGCATTAGCGATTAGCCCAAATTAGCTCCAGATCTCCAGATCAGGGGCACTGATAGGAGAATTAACCTATGGGTACCTGTGTTTAATGACGGGGGAACCGGAGGGGTTCAACAGAGAGAACAGGTAAACTCACGAAGAATTGAACCCAAAACCTTGTTGACCCAAAACCAAGATGGCGGCACGCAGGTATGCAGCAGCTTTGGGCTTTCGGTTTGCTAATTTGTTTTTCTTTTTATTTCTGGTCCTTAGAGACGTGATGGGAAGGGTACCTATGTTCCCTGTACCCATGTTTCCTTTACCTATGTTCCCTAGTATCTATGTTCCCTGTACCTATATTCCCCAGTACCTATGATCCTTGTACCTGAGTTCCCTGTGCCTATGTTCCCCCAGTACCTATGTTCCCTGTACCCATGTTTCTTGTACCTATGTTCCCTAGTATCTATGTTCCCTGTACCTATATTCCCCAGTACCTATGATCCTTGTACCTATGTTCCCCCAGTACCTATGTTCCCTATACCCATGTTTCTTGTACCTATGTTCCCTGTACCTATATTCCCCAGTACCTATGTTCCCTGTACCTATGATCCCTGCACCTATGTTCTCCAGTACCTATGTTCCCTGTACCTATGTTACCTGTACCTATGTTCTCCAGTACCTGTGCTCCCTGTACCTATGTTCCCTGTACCTATATTCTCCTGTACCTATGTTCCCGGTACCTATGTTCCCTGAACTGGAGGGGTTCAACAGAGAGAACAGGTAAACTCACTAAGAATTGAACCCAAAACCTTGTTGACCCAAAACCAAGATGACAAGATGGTGGCGCGCAGGTACGCAATGACAACCAGGACAAGTAGGTCTGGGAACACCTGAGTGTCTCAGGTCTGGGATCTCTGCTTAGGCTTTTTACAACCCACGACCCCCGTGACCCTCCAGATAATTAAGTGGTTCAGAAAACGAATGAATGAATGAAAGTTGCTTTTCCACTGAACAGTCATACTTTCACCAGTACGCCAAAAGTAGACGACCAATGAAATTGGCATCGCATTTCATTTTAAGTGGTAGAAATAGATCTTAAAAGTCTTAAATCTCACTCAGAGCCATGGTTTATGCTGAGAAAGACTTTTCAGGGAACATTTCCTGTAATTGTCCTTCTGAGTTTTCATCATTCATAAGCAGATTTTGTATCAAATTGATTTATTTCGCTCCAGCAGTTTTAGCTAGCAGCACCATACGACACTTCACAGTCCATCATGTCTGGTCACTGTGGTTTCCAGTCGTCTTCTGGTCCCCACTCTACCTGGAACATACAGACTAAAGCTGGGACAAAGCAGCACAGTCCTGTCTGGGATTTACTTTAGTGATGAGTGGGGTCGTTTTTTTTTTTTTTTTTTTTTTTTTTTTTTGCGCACCGTGTGTGTGTGAGTGACAGAGACAGAGTCGAGCTGAATGACAGCGTCAGTGTTGAACTAGCATCCAGGTAAAAACTGGTGAGTTTATCACCATGAAAAGGCCTTCCAAGGCCTTAACTGCACAGTTTAGAAAAGGAGAAAAGAGGAGGATGAAAACTAATCCAATTACAGAGGTATGGAACCTGTTAGAATGTTAAAAAACGTTTGATGGTACTAGCTACAGCTAGCTGAACTGAACTGAAGCAAAGCTGGCTAATAATGGAACTGGAGATGATTAAGATATGGCATATCTGCTAAGGTGTGGTTTACTGATGATGGACTGGGTTATATATGTTTATAAGTGGTTTATATATGTTTGTATGCGGTTTATATATGTTTCTATATGGTTTATATATGTTCCTGTGCGGTTTACTGCTGGTTAGCTGGTTTATATATGTTTCTATCTGGTTTACTGCTGGCTGCTTTGTGCATCTCCTCTCACGCTTTGCACATCTTCGCATTGTTTTCACATAAGTGATGTTGTGTATGGATCGCACCCCCCCTCAACCTGCTATATGGAATTTATACATTGTACTGTACATGTGTTTGTGTCTCTGCTCAGTCAATGAACTGCCCTAACCTGACCCCCAAATAAAGTGTCCAGGGTAACCCACTGATCCGTGCCTCACTAATTTCTTTGAATAGGATGGTGAGGGAGACAAAATATATGAAATAACTAAAACTAATACTAAAACTAAACTAAATTAAAACTAAGCATTCAGAAAAAAACAATAACTAATAAAAACTAGCAAACCTGCTCTAAAAACTAATTAAAACTAACTGAATTAGAGAAAAAAAAAGTCAAAACCAATTAAAACTAAACTATAATTAAAAATCCAGAACTATTATAACCTTGGTCTATATGTGGAGAACCTGAACCAAAATGATTTGGACAGGTTAATTTTTGGACTTTCATCCCACGGGCCAGAATGGAACCTTTGGCGGGCCAGATTTGGCCCCTGGGCCGCATGTTTGACACCTGTGGTATAGAAACTATGCAGAAGTGAAAAAACAAGTCATTATTGCAAACAGACTGTTGATAATGAGTCTAAAGACCTTGGCAAGTAGTGAGCTGAAATGTAAACTATTCATAAAATCTGATAGGATTTAAGGATAGAGTTCCAACATTTATGAACATCTTACAAAGTTGTCAATTTATGATATGAAATTAACCTTATGTTACCGTTCCCTTGTAGCAAAATGCATGTAGAGTCAAAGAATGCTTCAAACTACCACGGAAAAACCATGCCAGCTGGTCATTAATCATTTCTTTTCTCTTCGCTAATTTTCTCCCCCAAGCTAGCGGTAGCCTCCTAATTACTGTGAAGATTACAAAGTTGACATTAGGGATTTGTTTCCCCCCTTAGACCTCCTAAAATCTTCCTAAAGTGAGCGTCCAGACAGCCTCTTTTCTTCCTCTTTCCCTCCAGAATCTCCGTTTGTCAGTCAGCTGCCACGGCCCAGATCTGAGCCGTGACCTCGGAGCAGACACTCAGAGCATTGAACCCAGACAAGTGTGGGTTAGGAACCTGGAAACCACTGAACCTCCGACGCACATTCACACTCGCCCCCCGCTCGAAAAACATGGGGGGAATGATGCTCGGACCCCCCCCCGTCTCCCCATACAAACTCATGCATCCCCACCCTGTTCCCCTCAGCCTCACCCATTAGCCCTTACCCCACCTAACTGCCTGCCCCTCTCACCCCCAGCGCTTTCTTTGCCATGGAAGCTGATTTTGCCCTTTGGATGAACCTTTTTCCAGAGACCCTGAGCTCAGAGGGAGCTGGATTAGTGGGTGGATGCATGAAGAAATGTGTGTGTCTGTGGATGTGTGGAGGATAGATAGATAGATAGATAGATAGATAGATAGATAGATAGATAGATAGATAGATAGATAGATAGATAGATAGATAGATAGATAGATAGATAGATAGATAGATAGATAGATAGATAGATAGATAGATAGATTGTTGAGTAGTTTACTTAAAAAAATCTCAGGTAACTCGTTGCCTTAAAAAATGTAAGTAATGAGTAATGAAAACTTAAGTGTATTAAACTTAAATGCTTGATTTGAATGGAATTACTATTTTAAGTACAACACACTAAATGCCAAGTTCATTTAACTTAAAATTTGTTGCAATGTCAATTACTTTGTATAATCATTAGACTTAATATCATCAGTTCATTTTACTCAGTTCCAAGTTGATTTAAATTAAAATCTTTTGCAATATAAACTGCTTTGTATAATTACACTGGGTTACAAAAAATGTTTTTTTGCAAGTTGTCTGGGTTTTTTCAACTGAATTAGGACCATTTTGCACCGCTAAATCCAAAAATGACATCTGTTTTTCTCAATCAGGTCAGGTTTTTTTGCTCATTTGATTTTGAAAAATTTGATCTTCTCACAAAATCTAATAATTAATACAAAATAAGATTGGTAAGCACACTTTATGAAACTTGTGACTTGATTCCTGTTAGGTACAATGGTGTATTCACCGCAGATTAGCAGAATACGTCAGGCTTATTTTTGCAAGATCTTCTAGTCGAAGCCATTTCATTCACCTGTAATATTAAAAAAAACATTAATCATGAATTGGCAAAAGTCAAATCTTCAGAACTCGTTTATTGCAAGAAATATGAAAGAATTTTGTATCATATGATGTGAAAATGCCCATAAATGTAAGCAAAAATGTTAAAAAGCCAATACGTAACATAGTTCAGAAAGTTGACCTGATTGAGCAAATTTAATGTGATTTTTGGATTCAGCACACCAAAATTATCCTAAATCAGCTCAAAAAACTTAAACAATAAATTTGTTGTTGACCAGTGTTATTATTGAATTAATTCTGAGCATAAAATTTGAATAAATGGTGATAAATCGCTTCAGAAAAGCTCAAGAAAACTGTCCACCACAAAAGGACATTTCATAAAAATTCTAAAAACTGCATCTGAAAAAAACGTTGCATCATGATGTTTCCAATATAGGCACTTACTTAATAAAAAACAAAAAAGCTTGTACTTTGCTGACATGTCCTGGGTCTTAGGAGGATATAGTTTGGATTTCTATATTAAACATGGGCGAAAAGGTATAGGAAATGTCCTTTGTGGTGGACAGTTTTCTTTTCTTTTTTTTTCTTTTTTTTTTTTTTTGCATAAAGTTGTGAAGCTCTTGTCCACAAATGTGGACAGTGGGTCTTAGAAGGATATATACGTATATATCATGTTTTGTTAAATGGATGAATAAATTACTTACTTACTTACTTACTTATTATGAATGTCTTGCAAAATATGTTGTTTTTGCAGGTATTTTAAAACTTTGCGTGCAAGTTGAAAGTTAAAAATGTGTCTCAAAGGTAAAGTTTAGATTTTAGGTGTTGCCTCTCTGCAAGGTTATTATCATTAACGAAAACTAACGAAATGATGAAAACTAAAATTGTAAAAACATTTTCGTTAACTGAAATATATAAAAACTATAATTAAGAGAAAAAAATGATAACTAACTGAAACTGTATTGTGCGCTTACAAAACTAAAACGTATAAAAATCCTGGATAAAATTCCCTTTGTTTTCGTCTTTGTCAATGTTGGATTGATATGAAATAGATTTATTTCCCTCAAGCAATTTTAGCTGCTGGCACCATATGATATTTAACGGTCCGACACTTATCGTCACTTGTGGTTTCCAGTCGTCTTCTGGTCCCCACTCTACCTGGAAACATGGAGACTAAAGTTGGGAGAAAGCAGCAGAGTCCTGTACGGGATTTATTTGAATACAACAGAGAAGAAGATAAAAGATATGAAAAAAATTAAAACTAAACTAAAGCTAAGCATTCAGAAAATAAGAAAAACTAATAAAAACTAGCAAACCTGCTCTAAAAATGAATTAAAACTAACTGAATTAGAGAAAAAAAGGCAAAACTAAATAAAACTAAACTATAATGAAAAATCCAAAACTATTAGAACCTTGCCCCTCTGTTCTCTATATTCAACCACACACTCCCAGTCTCTCCTCAGCTCCTCCCTGGACCCCCCCACTCCACCCCCCTTCCCCCCATCATGCACCTGTTCACAGCCCTGTCCTGGCCTGCCCTCCTTCCCCCTGCAGCATACCTCCACTCACACATTCACAAACTCACACATGAAAAAAAATTGTCATCTTTGATATCCCGACAGACAAAACCTGATTAAAAAAAAAAAAAAAAATGAGTATTTGGGTTTCCAGAAGAACAGTCATTAAACTCTGTTCCTATCAACAGAGACCTGCTCTTCTGATTTGTGTGCATGTGCAGTATATCAGTCCAGCAGAAGCAGTAGAATTTCAGAACCTCCTCCCGGTGACAAATGAGACACTGACACACAACAATGAGCATGAAGTCTGTACATCCCCAACATAAAATACGGCTCTGTCTGTGTGCGAGTATTATCGCCTCAGACAGGCTGCAGTGCCAAGGCCTTGTCTAACCCCTTGATTTTCTGCCTGGAGGTGTTGGGACTTGTTCAGGAGATGTACGGTGGTTTTGGAAGGTTCCCCTCTCAGTCCTGAAGCAATGTGAGAAAATAAGCACTGAATAGCACCTTTTAGTCAGTACAGTGAAGGGAGGCGCTTTAGATAAAGGAAAAAAACCTCCGACACAGGAGAGGAAAGTACTGGAGGACACATTAGTGGAATATTTCTGCTTTTTATTCAGCTTCATTCAACTACATTTGTCTCATAGTTTTGGTTCCATTCGCTGTTATTTATTTATTTTTTTGTTTCATATTTTTATTGATGTGTATACAAGAGAATTAAAGGTACATACCAATTCCATGGCACACTGATGTCAACATTAAAGGTGCCATATGTAGGATTGTGGCCAAAACTGGTACTGCAATCATATTCAAAATACTGTAGAGCGCAGTGACGTGTGTTCAGGGGAGGCAGGTGAGGCACTGCCATCATTAAAAAAGAAAAAAGTATATAAAATAAATAGTAATATTTTCCACTGATCTGTGTTAAAGATGCATTTTCAGTATGACTCTACACGTTTTTGACATTTTAGTAAGTAAAAATCGCCAAATTTGAGTATTTCGCGATCAAATACAGGGCAGAAATCCTGCGTGAGGCACTGCAGGGCTCTGCCTCACATCTGACTGTGCGATTCAATACAAACTGTTCCTCAGCATATCGTCAATATGGACTTTACAGAAATATTTATTGTACAGCATGACTCTCTACAGTCTGTGTAATGTTTTTAATATTCGTGTGAGAGAACTGTTCCTGCTGATCGTACAATAAAGTGCAGAGAAAAGTCAGCAGGTGAGGCAGGCAGTACTCTGCCTCACCTCAAGGGGGCATACGTGAACTGACAGGTGCTTTCTAGCTGCATTGGCTTCAACAGAAGCAATTGAAATTGAGCTAAAGCTAGCAGGTCAAGAACAGCGTTTTTTTATGCTCTGCCTGATCCAACTCACTATGGAGGATTGTAATGCAAAACTAAAACATTTCTCGAAACTGAACTTCCAGTCCAAAAAGAAGATAATAAAGGATGGAAGACCAACGCCAGAGCTAAAAGGTTTGCTCCAAACTACGGGGCAGAAGAGTCGTTCGTTTCAAGGTAAGGCCAAACATGGCTTTAAGTTTTCATTTTTTAAAAATAAGATGGGAGTAAGTAGAAAAAAAAATCAAGTATTTGATAACGAAATTTTTTGCCTAAAAGATTTTTTTTCTTATCATTTTGATAGAACACCTGTTGGGTTAATGAAAGTATATTTTTCATTTAAAAGTATACATTTTTGATAAAAATTTATCCCATCTTATGTTGACTCCTTCTGACAATAATTCGCAAAACATAAATTAATCGGATCACAACACAACCTTTATTAAAATTGATTAAAGCACCAGAATGTAAAGTTTGGAAAATAACAGAATTTTTTCCTGAAGGTTAAAATTAAATATGTGCTGCACACATCTCTATACTTTAATTTGTTTACAGTAAATATGAATTGCTTAGACACAAGAAGGGTGCTCTATCCATTTCTATAAAAGAAACGTTCTTTGTAGGAAAAAATATGTTCCTGTGTGTATGTTTGTGTTAGTGTAAGTGTAATTGAAAGCAGAATGCTGATGGGATATGAAGCATTACCAGATGCATGCTGTTAGATGAACGGTGAAATTAGATGCTCTTTTCAGTTCTTACAACTGTAAATCTGACTCAAGAAAAGTCAGTGCCTCACCAGCCATAAACCTCACCGCACGTCACTGGTAGGGCATAGTATCCTCTCCGCCTCCCCCCAGACTAGGGTTTGCCAGATCCAGCCTGAGCGTCTACCACTAGTGTTTCCACTAATCCTTGCCACCACACCATACATTTCATACAAAAAAATCATCACTAGACTTATTCTACATAAGTATAATATATAATAGGCCAGGACAAATGTCCTACTCACTCAAATGAAAGTTTGTGAAGATTCAGGAGACAGGGAAAAGGTAAATGAGCCTTAAGTTTCACTTTTACTTCCGCGAAGTACAAGTGGCACGGATCACTACCGTTCATTCACCAGAGGCCTTTCCAGTGACACTGCAAGACTGTCATTAATGAAGAAGGAGGAAGAACTTTTGAAGAATTTTGAAAAGGAATAACTAATTTGTTAGACATGTTTGTGTTACATTATGTTTTGGTTTGTTCAAAAATAATATTTGAACATTGAGACCTGATGTATCAAATATGATACAAAATTGAAACTCATACATGGAAATTGATAGTTGAAAACAATTTTTTTTGAGTAGTTCAGAAGGACCAATAAAGGCTCCAGTTTCAAAGAAATGGAATTTTCTGTCAGTGATTTAATGGTTCAGTCTTTGCAGGGTTAATTACATTTATTAATTTACAGTGTTACGTTTCATAACTAGTTACATGACGACATTTGCACATATAAGGTCCAGACTTCTGACCAACATTTCTCTGAGTACGACATAATTGTTTGTCAGCAGCAGCAGTTGTAGTAAAAACTGAAAATATGTCCAAACTTCGAGTTGATTCCCTAAAATGTTCAGTTGTTGGTTGAATGGGACAGAGCAGCACAGCCAACAACCTGGAGGGGGTGGGGCCTGAAGTGGCTCATTTGCATTTAAAGGGCCAGCGCTCCAAACCACCTTTCTGGTGTCATTACTCAGAAATAGGGTTGAAGATGGACCTGTGGAGTTGAATGAATGAAGAATTCAGACCCGAGCAGAGCATTTACAGTTTATGTAGACCACAGGGAAATGTTTGAAAATGAAGAACTCCATTTAAAAAACAAAATATCACTCCTTTAAATAATAATAACAAGTAATTACAGTTTGGAAGTAACTTGCACAACACTGTTTGTTCATGATAAACTGTTCCGGAAAGGGCTGAAGCTCTGTCTGATGGATGGTCCAGCTTTCGAACAGGTGCTCCTTTGTTTTGGGACGAGGCAGAAAGTCATATTTTTGCCAAAGCAAGATGGCTGAACCAAAGGTGTTACAGTTTGTTTTGTTGTTTCCTAGGGGGCAATGGGAGCGAGTTCACCTCTCCTTGATCTATCCCTCTGTTTATGTCCTCCCTGGCCTCCCTCCCTCTTGTTCTTCTGTGAGCCGGGGGCGTCCGGGGCTCCGAGGTCTGCCCGATAACAATAGCCAGACTGTGCTGTCCTGAGTCCCGGTCCCACACAATGACCACGTCCATGTTGATTAGTGCGGGGTGGCGGCGGAGCCTGGACCGGCCGGGGCTAATAGCTTATTACGCAGTGTAAAGTGACAGTGTGATCTGGAGAGGTGCCAGGAGAACGGGCCCAATTAAAGCAGAAAAGAGAGGAGGAGGAGGTGGTGGGAGAATGGTGGAGGAGGGGAGGGGGTGAGGATGAGGGCAGCGACGTGCATTCCTCTGAGCTTCGGTCTAATTCGCCCATGACGGGGTCCCCGGGGACCGACGCCCTCCTCCTCGGCTGGAAACATCTGAGCATCCTCCTGCTCTGTTGTTCCCAAACACGTCTGAAACAAACCCCAAACACACTCACAGGAGAAGTCAGCGCTGCAGCGTTATGGGTAAACTACGCTGTTTACTTGTTGATACAGACGGAGAAATGGGACACTGAGAAGATGGAGGAGGAACGCTCTTATTTTCACCAAGACTGAACATAAAAAAACCACCAACCGAGCAGATCTGGAGACTATCACATTTACGTTAAAGCCAAAAAGATGGGTTCAGCTGGTGGTCAAAAGCCTTTCTTATCAATCAGTCAGTCAATCAATCAATCAAATTTTTATTTTATCGATATGGTGCTACATCATTATTAGGGATGGCAGTCGATAAAAATTTAATGATTCCGATTCCATTATTGATTTTGGTTATCGATCTGATTCCTTATCGATTCTCTTATCAATTCTCATTGGGTGAGGGAATAAAACAGTACAAACGGGTGTGTTTGCATTAACTGTCTTTTATATTTCCATCTCTGTACAGAAAATATAACATATAACATATACAGTATGTACAAATAATAATAACAGATGACGCCAGGCCTGTTTTTTTTTTTTTTTTTTTTTTTTTTTTTTGTGTTTTTGGGGGTGGGGTGGGGGGTGTACAGATAAGGCTTGCGCAATCAGTGACATCTTTTAAATCACATCTTAAAACACATTTTTATAGACTTTCTTTTATGTGATGTCTATCCCTTTTTAATTTTTAATTCAAATATTTTAAATTTGATTTTTATCCTGTTTGAGTATTAATTTATATTCTCATACATGATGTTGTTTTATCTCATTTCTTCATTTTTCACATTGATTTGACAGCATCATGTTACGTTATCCCTGCCCTCTTTACTCCGATTCACTGAATTTATTCGAAGTGTCATGTTTTTTTGCATTTGTTGTGCACATCTCTCTTATTGTGTTGCTTCTGTTTTAGTGTGTTTACTTGCCTCTTGTATCCTGCTGTTGCTGTTGTGCCCTCTGTCAAAGCACTTTGTAAACTTTGTTTATGCTACAGTGACAGTGAAACTAAAGACGCTTTACTAATTCCTCTATTGCTGCATTTCTACCTAATGTCTGCTTTTGAAGAAAAATGGATGAATGGGATCCTGACTAAACCGAAGCTGCGGACATACATTCAACTAAAAAACACACATAAAACAGAATTTTATGTCAGCGCAAATTTGACCAGGAACCAAAGGTCCCTAATTGCTCAGTTGCAAACAGGAATCCTTCCCTTGGCCTTAGAAACT
The DNA here is from genome assembly GCF_902148855.1 of Sphaeramia orbicularis. Lineage (NCBI taxonomy): Eukaryota > Metazoa > Chordata > Actinopteri > Kurtiformes > Apogonidae > Sphaeramia > Sphaeramia orbicularis. Next base: position 15,196,638 of record NC_043978.1, on the reverse strand, counting down.
GGGAGATTCACCCAAACCCCAGAAGAAAACAGAATTTGTGGACTGTGTGATTTGGGGGAAGTGGAAAATGAATCACATTTTCTTTTGTATTGTCCTCTATATGATGAACTGAGAGCCCCTTTGTTTGATGACATGTTTATCCGAAATCCTGATCTGTTCTGGAGCACTGATGATGACAAAATGAAACGGTTGTTTAGTTCTAATGTATATAAATTAGCATTATTTATTTGTAAAGCCTGGAAAAAGCAGCAGATGTGTTTGTTTAAATAGGTCAGTATTTTGTTTTGTCCATATCTATTGTGCCTATTGTCTGGTGTTTGATTTTTGGTTTGTATTTTTGGTGTCTTATAAGCCCATGGAAGGGCTGGGCATGTTTTTTATGCAAGACACAATAATAAAAACATTAATTAATTCATTCATTTATTCATTCATTCTACTGTATGGAACCGGTTCGACTCGGCCCATCTCCCGTTGTTGTGCACCTCATTTCCTTTCCCCTACCTTCAGAAACTTGTATTTAAGGGAATAAAATGTTTGTTGTCTGCACCGGAACTGGGCCCGGATGACGTCCTGGTGTTCACTCTGCTGCTACATTCACAAGCACTGCTAAGTAGTGAATCAAATGAATCCCATGCTGTGGACAAGAGTTTGAATATATTGGAGGGATTCCACTCTTTAGAAGAAATGGAAACTTTGACAGTGTTCCAGTGGACCTGGTGTCGTCTTTTTAGACCGTTTCTGCCTCAACGCCATGTTGGCGACATTCTGACCAAAACAATGCAACGTACGCGTGACGTCATTGCACATGCGCAACAAAGGCGGAATTGATAAGCAGAATCGTTAAGCAGGCAGGCAAACGATTCCAAGGAATTCTCAAAAGGAACCGGTTCTCGATTCCCATCCCTAATCATTACCATCCAGGAAATTCGAATACACAAAATGCATTTCCAAGCGTATTCAGTAATTTCAGGTCTGACCATTGACCTCTGCCCTTTTATCGGACTTTTTGTCGTACCGTTAGAACATCTCCCTCTACAAAGGCCACAATTAAATAGTATCGCCTACTCCTCCCTTTTAGCATGGTGACTTTTTTTTTTTTTTTTTAAACTGGAAGAATGACAAACCCCCCCTCCTTTGGCAGATGGATATGTGATGTCATGTTTTTCCTTCAAATTTACACAAATTATTTACATGCATTGATAGGAATAGTGGATTGAAGTTATTAAACATGAATTTAAACTTAAGTTAAAGCTACATTGATTGATTTTTGCTTTTTACCATCATTAGGTAAATGGTTTTCAGGCAGTAAAACAACTACTCTTGGCTAAACTTTTATACTTATAATCTTTTATAGTAAGTTTTTATACAGGTAGGGAGGTTGACTGACTGAGATGACTGACAGGTGTAATGACCAATCACTGACTATGCTGCTCTAGTGGAAGTGGCTTCACTTTTCCATAGTAGTAAGAAATAACACTGGGTTGTCTGTATGTTCATATTTAGTCACTGGTTTGGTCATTTGAACCAGTGAACCTTTGCATTGTGTAATTTCAATGCATGTCCTCATCATTTTCTGAGACATTTTTTTCTGAAGGATTTGAGGTATTTGTTATATTTTGACAAAATCCTTCTGAACATCCACTCAAGACCCTTTTAAGGCTTTTATTAACCCTCACTAACCAGCCTTCAGTCCTCGACCAGTAAATAGGCTGAATAAATGCATGCAGGTGACAAAAAAATGTCACAAATCCCATCAAATCACTGAGATTTGGATGAATGTATTAAAAAATTTGTGAAATTTGCAAATTTTGCCCTGGGGATCAGTAAAGTCCATGTGTATCTGAATATTATCATGGAAACCTCTGTGTTTCCTGAAATAAAGTGGGTAATTTGAGCAGGACTTTTTACTCCAGTAATTCCAGATAAGGTAGATTTGTACACATTTATAATCCCTGACAAGATCAAAGGTTATAATAAATAATCAGGTATCCACAGATAACATTATGAATAGAACTAATGATTGTATTCTGAATTCAGACTTTTTCCGAATGCTGCACTTTCCGACTAAGACATAAGATATCCAGATATTATCCCACATTATCAGGATCACTTGCACGTCTCATTTTCAGATGTTATTCCATTTTATGAGCTGTTTAAGGTCAGCTGGAGTTCCTCTGTGGTGGAAATGCTCTAAATGTGTGGTTGAAGGAGCTGCAGCTACATTTAAACATGATGAAAGAGGATGTCAACGGGTTTTTGGAGATGCACAAATATCAAACGTCTGACCTTTTCAAGACGGTGGAAGCCTGTTTTCACACAGAACATCTGTTACCAGTGAAAAACATTAATCTGAAATCACTTTCACTAGCAATGTGAACAGCATATTAAGAATTTTGTCTTTTAAATGAAGAAATAAATGAATCGTTTGAACATATCAATATGTAGTAATGACAAAAATGACCCAAGTGTTGAATAAAAGAGTCTGTTGGTACTTTTTTTTTTTTTTTGTAATGAAATTCATTTGAGGCATGAAATTTTCTGTTGTTGTATTATGGGTGAAAAATTAAAGTACTTATTATTTACTTTTTGACTCTAAGGGATCATTAAATGTGCAGTTCAGGGTCACGTTTCACAGTGGACAATGTTGATGGATGCCTGTGACATTCACTGACCATGTGGATCTTCTATATCACAGTTGGCTGGTTCTACATTAAAGTCCAATACATCCAATATATATGTGACCAAAAAGCCACTTTTTCTTCCATTTTCTCTGTATTTTATATAATAAAACTCAACTTTAATTTGAGTTTTTATGAACATCTACACGATCAGTGAATTAAATGCAGAAAAATACCTGATTTTCACTTAAGAATGCAAAAATACTGAGCATAATATTAGGATAAATGGTGCTTGATTTTCTACATAATGATACTTTTTTTTTTTTTTTAAATGTCACAAAAGTAACGAAGTCTTGGTCTGTCCTCCAACAACAACACACTAACACTGAAATTCAAAATTTCAGCCTATTTCTATGAGTCCCCTTTAAAGGGTTAATGATATATTGGACTGAAAAAGTCACTTTATCTTCCATTTTCTCTGTATTTTATATAATAAAACTCAACTTTAATTTGAGCTTTTATGAAAATCTACTTGATCAGTGAATTAAATACAGGAAAACACCTGATTCTCACTTTAGAATGCAAAATACTGAGCATAATATTAGCATAAATGGTCCTTGATTTTCAACACACACACACACACACACACACACACACATATATATATATATATATATATATATATATATATATATATATATATATATATATGTGTGTGTGTGTGTGTGTGTGTGTGTGTGTGTGTGTGTGTGTATATTTTTTTATTTTATTTCACAAAAGTAATAAACTCTTATGTCCTCCAATATTGCACAAATTTTGAAGTTTAGAATTTCAGTGTATTTCTATGAGTCCCTATAAAGGAATAATGATATATTTGACTGAAAAAGTCACTTCATCTTCCATTTTTTCTGTATTTTACAACTCAACTTTAATTTGAGTTTTTATGAACATCTACATGATCAGTGAATTAAATACTGGAAAATACCCGATTCTCACTTTAGAATGCAAAATACTGAGCATAATATTAGGACAAATGGTCCTTGATTTTTGACATGATAATAAAAAATGTAGAAAAATTGCACAAAAGTTATAAAGTCTTCTCATGTCCTCCAGTAATGCACTAATTTTAGTTTTCCTGTTGTGTCGCGTGTGTGTACATCTTGTTTGTGGTGATTTGTTTTTATGTTGTTATGACCCCAGGAAGAGTAGCTGCTGTGGTGTGGAGGAGCTAAAGGGGATCAAAACTAAGAAACTCATGAACTAATAAACTAATAAACTAAAGGTCAAAATATTGAATTTCAGAGTATTTCTAAGAGGAGGGTTAATGATATATTTGACCAAAAAAGTCACTTTTTCTTCCATTTTCTCGTATTTTACATAAAACTCTACTTTAATTTGAGCTTTTACGAACATCTACATGATCAATGAATTAAATACAGGAAAATACCTGATACTCACTTCAGAAAGCAAAATATTGAGCATAATATTCGGATAAATGGCCCTTGATTTTCTACATAATGATAAAAAAATGTGAAAAATTGCACAAAAGTAATAAAGTCTTCTCATGTCTTCCAATAATGCACTACTTTTGGTTTTCCTGTTGTGTTGCGTGTGTGTACATCTTGTTTGTGGAGTTGTGGGAAACTGTGGAGCTTTGTTTTTATGTTGTTAATGACCCCAGGAAGAGTAGCAGCTGTGGTGTGGAGGAGCTGATGGGGATCAAAACTAAGAAACTAATAAACTAAAGGTCAAAATTTTGAATTTCAGAGTATTTCTAGGAGTGAACTATAAAGGGTTAATGATATATTTGACCAAAAAAGTCACTTTATCTTCCATTTTCTCTGTACTTTACATAATAAAACTCAACTTTAATTTGAGCTCCTATGAACGTCTACATGATCAGTGAATTAAATATAGCAAAATACCAGATTCTCCAAAATATATTTGACCAAAAAAGTCACTTTTTCTTCCATTTTCTGTATTTTACATAAAACTCAACTTTAATTTGAGCTTTTATGAACATCTGCACGATCAGTGAATTAAATACAAGAAAATACCTGGTTGTAACTTAAGAATGCCCAATACTGAGCATAATATTAGGATAAATGGTCATTGATTTTCTACCTAATGATTAAAAAAAATTGAAAAATTTCACAAAAGTCATAAAGTCTTTTTCTTTCCTCCAATAACACACTAAGACTGATATTTAGAATTCTAGTGTATGTCTATGAATGAACTATAAAGGGTTAATGATATATTTGACCGAAAATTCGCTTTTTCTTCCATTTTTCTTGTATTTTACATAAAACTCTACTTTAATTTCAGCTTTTATGAACATCGACATGATCAGTGAATTAAATACAGGAAAATACCAGATTCTCCAATATATATTTGACCGAAAACGTCGCTTTTTCTTCCATTTTCTGTTTTTTTTACATAAAACTCAACTTTAATTTGAGCTTTTATGAACATCTGCACGATCAGTGAATTAAATACAAGAAAATGCCTGATTGTAACTTAAGAATACCAAATACTGAGCATAATATTCGGATTAATGGTCATTGATTTTCTACATAATGATAAAAAAATGTTGAAAAATTTCACAAATTTATAAAATCTTTTTATGTCCTCCAATAACACACTAAGATTGATATTTAGAATTTCAGCGTATGTCTATGAGTGAACTATAAAGAGTTAACTGAAAAAGTCACTTTTTCTTCCATTTTCTCTGTTTTTTATATAATAAATCTCAACTTCAATTTCAGCTTTTATGAACATCTACATCAGGGGTGTCCAATCCTGGTCCTTGAGGGCTGGTATCCTACATGTTTTAGGTGTATCCCTCTTCCAACACACCTGATTCAAATCATAAACCTATCTTCAAGCTCTGCAGAAGCCTGATAATGACTGTCAGGTGTGCAGGAAGAGGGACATATCTAAAACATGCCCTCGAGGACCAAGATTGGACACCCCTGATCTACATGATCAGTGAATTAAATACAGGAAAACACCTGATTCTCACTTAAGAATGCAAAATACTGAGCATAATTTTAGAATAAATGGCAATTGATTTTCTACATAATGATAAAACAAATTAGAAAAATTGCACAGAAGTTATAATGTCTTGATATGTTCTTCAATAATGCACTAATTTTGGTTTTCATGTTGCGTCGCGTGTTTTTATGTTGTTAATGACCCCAGGAAGAGTAGCAGCTGTGGTGTGAAGCAACTAATGGGAATCAAAACTAAGAAACTAATAAACTAAAGGTCAAAATGTTGAATTTCAGAGTATTTCTATGAGTGCACTATAAAGTGTAAATGATATATTTGACCGAAAAAGTCCCTTTTTCTTCCATTTTCTATGTATTTTACATAAAACTCAAATTTAATTTGAGCTTTTATGAATATTTACATGATCAGTGAATTAAATATTGGAAAATACCTGATTCTTCAAAATATATTTGACCAAAAAAGTCACTTTATCTTCCATTTTCTGTATTTTACAGAAAACTCAACTTTAATTTTAGCTTTTATTAACATTTACATGATCAGTGAATTAAATACAGGAAAATACCTGATTGTAACTTAAGAATGCCAAATACTGAGCATAATATTAGGATAAATGGTCATTGATTTTCAACATAATGATAAAAAAATGTGAAAAATTTCACAAAAGTTATAAAGTCTTGTTATGTCCTTCAGTAATGCACTAATTTTGGTGTAGTGTGCAGCAGTTAATGGGGATCAAAACTAATAAACTAAAGGAAAAAAAGTTGAATTTCAGAGTATTTCGGAGTGCCCTATAAAGGGTTAAAGTCCAGTCCATGTTCCTAACACCTGTATGACTGCATATGAACCTGACGCTGCCTCCAGTTTATCCTCACATGTCGTGTTGTTTCTTTCTTTAAAATGTTCTTAGTACATGTCAGCCCACAGCTCCAGAGCTTTACAACTTCATCCAGTCCTCACATACTTAGCCAGTGGTGGATAAACCGGGGGAATACGACCATTGTAAGAAAGTGTTACCAGGATTTTTGTCAATGGGATGTGGAGTCTGTCAGTTTGATGTTTAAGCTCCGGGAGGAAGAACAACAGAAGGGGTTAATGTAATCCATTTCATTGGTAGGGGCCTCTAATAACTGGTCTCTCCCTGCGTCTCCATTGGCCCGCGGAGTTTCCATTGTGCTGGCCGGTGCAGGTGTGGGACATGCTTTGTTGATCATAATCCCCCCAGCAAGAGGAGAGGCTTTGAGTGTGTTTGACGTACCCCACCGGCAGGCCCTTTGCTCCCCGGCCGCCGAGCAGCCACCGTCTCCAGCGGCCGCTCATGGGATCCGACAGGCGGAAAAATAATGAACAACACCTCAACCCAGAGCTGACCTGGCTCCAATTCACCAGCTCCACACGAGGGGTAAACGAACCACTTAATTGAGCCTTCCAGGATCAAATCATACTCAGGACCCCCCCACATACACCCCTACCCCGGTCCGGCCCATAACCAACACCCCCCCCCACTCCAAAAAAACCCCCCTCTTTCCTCAGCCTCCCTCCTCACACGACCCATGAAAATGTTTTCCTGCACACGCCCCCACTCCTTTTCCACAGAACATAACAAAGGCCCAGAGGACAGAACACGAACATGAGCTCCACACTGTAAAAAGGGATTTTCAAGAAAGGGAAATGTACTTATTTTGGGGATATTAATCTGTTTTTTTCTAGTTTTAAGTGCTGAAAAGAAAAAACATTTTGGCAGTGCAAGAAAGTCGACCTTGTTTTTTTTTTTAGAACATATGAGTTCTTCTATGAAACTGGTCCTAAAAACAGGACATGGAGGCAAAAAATTCAAACCAGATGTAGACTAATGTTATGAAGCAAGTTTGGAAGCACTTCTATTGGAAAAAGAAATACTTACTGAGATAAAAGAGAAACTATTTTTCAGATAAAACATATTTTTATATTATTTTACATTATATTTCATGCAAAAATCCGCATGTAACACAGTCAAAAGGACACGAAAATTACGCGCTACTATTTTTTGAATATCTTTTTATTCTCTCACAGGTACATTTTGGGAATTGAACTAACTGTGCGAGGCAGAGCGTTTCACAAAAAATGGCCGCTATTGTAAAATTATTCGCGATTTATATGTGTTTAACCCTAGAACGCCTAATATGTCATATTTGATACGTGAGTTTTGAAGCCCTCTCCATGATCAGTGTGATATTTTTTTTCTTGAAAAACCTGATGTATACAATTCGATACATGCAATACACAGATAATCCACCTGGGCAAGGTATTCATTCACCAGAGGCCTTTACAGTAGATTGTCATTAATGAGGGAGGAGGCAGAACTTTGCCAATTTTGAAAAGGAATTACCAATTTGTTAGACATGTTTGTGTTATATTATGTTTTTGTTTGGTCAAAAATAATAATATATGAGCATTAAGACCCGATGTATTAAATATGATAAAAAATTTAAACTCATACATGGAAATTGAAATTTGAAAAAAAAAAAAAAAAATTAGCTTGTTCAGAAGGACCAATAAAGGCTCCAGTTTCAACGAACTGGAATTTTCTGTCAGTGATTTAATGGTTCAGGCTTTACAGGGTTAAATGTTCAGGTTCTGCATGTAACCCAAGTGGACACGATGGGTTACACACAAAACCTAGAATGAGACTGAGATTCATGAAAAACCCACGTCTGGATTAGAAAAACCCTTAGGATCGTCAAACTTAACACAGTGTCTTTATTTAGAGTCTATATAAGAGCATTTACAGCCATGTTTTCAGATCTAATGCACTGACACCTAGGTAGTGTTTACCGTTCCCATTTTGGTCCTATTGTTGGCCCCAATATTTTATGAAAAATTCATTCCTTTTGGGATGGCTCAGAGCAAGAGTAGAATTTTTTTGCAGTTATCTGAGGTCATCGTTAGGTACATCCTGGGGGGAAATCCTGATCCTGTGGTGACTTCCAAGTGATTTTCCTCCCTACATTTAAGCATTCTGTAGTGATTTGTCATTATTTGCTATAATATTATCATCTGCATGTTGCATTTTTATGTGAAAATCAGGTATTTTACAATATTTAACTTACCAATCAAGTAGATGTTCATAGTAAATTCAAAGGTTATTATATGAAAACTGAGAAAACAAGACAAAAAATACTGTCTCTGCAAAATATATCATTAAATTTGATGAGTTTTACTGCTGGAACAAGGTGTTTTTAAGTTCACTATGAAGCCTCTGAAGGTCCAAATGGGTCAAATCTGATGACAATAAAAAGCAGAGAAACTGTATTTTACCTCAATTATTTCCATGCATTGATAGGATTAGTGGATCAGAAGTTGTGAAACACTTTAGATCAGTAGATGTGTATGTCCTTTGGTATCTGTTTAGGTCAGAGGTGTCCAACCCTGGTCCTGGAGATCTACTATCCTGCATGTTTTAGATGGATCAAACTTCCAACACACCTGATTCAAATGATAAGCCTATCATCAAGATCTGCAGAAGCCTGACAACGACTGTCAGGTGTGTTGAAAGAAAGAAGGAAACATCTAAAACATGCAGGATTGTGGCTCTCCAGGACCAGGGTTGGCCACCCCTGGTTTAGGTCTTTGAGTGTGAAAGCTAATGTCAAAAATGACATAAAATGATAGATTTTGTGATGAAGCTGCATCTGGAACATCAAATCCAGGTGTATAACTCAGTGTATGACCTGAAGTAGATGGACGTCAGCACTGATACCCACAGAAGGACCAGACTGGTGTTAGGAACTGGTTTTTAGTGAGTGTTTTTACAATATGAAGTAGCTATACTGTTGGTAATTTCATCTACTTCAGTGCATCATGTTCTATATCAGGGGTGTCAAACTCATTTGAGTTCAGGGGTCACATACAGACTAATATGTTATAAAGTGGGCCAGACCAGTAAAATAGTATAAATAATAGGATAAGAACTGATCAATAATGTCGACACCAAAGTTTTCTCTATGTTTTTGAGTGAAAAAAGTCCAATTCCGTAATGAAAATGTTTACATCTACAAACTCTACTTGAACATAACATGAACAAATATTAACAACCTGAAAATTCTAAAGAAAAATAAGTGCAATTTTAGCAATATTACACTTTAGTCTATCATATACATGTACATCATAACTTACAGATCACAGTGGATTTACAAATACACAAAATATGTAGTAACAGGAAGAATATTGGTAAAATTCTACATACTTCTCTTAAGACATTTCAGATTATTGAAATTTTTTGTAAAAGGCTAGTCTGTAAATGTAAACATTTTTGTGTAATTTTACCTTTTTTACACTAAAACAAAGAGAGAAATTTGTGGTTTTCTTTATTTATTGGTTATTATGATAATGTTTTGCTGGTCTGACCCACTTTAGATTGAATTGACTTAAAATGATTTTAACACCATTGATTGTTGATATCTTCAGTGTACTTTTTGCATTTTAAAAATTCATCCCACGGACCAGATTGGACCCTTTGGCGGGCCGGATTTGGCCCCCGGGCTGCATGTTTGACACCTGTGATCTATATGATCATTGCAGCGTCACTGTACTGTGAGAACAATACAGTCGCTGAAAAAAATTATTAGACCACCCCTTGTTTTCTTCAATTTCTTGTTCATTTTAATGCCTGGTCCAACTAAAGGTACATTTGTTTGGACAAATATAATGAAAACAACAAGTAGTTTAATTTCAGAGCTGATATCTATCCATTTAACATGTTTTCTTGATAAAAACCAAAATCCCTTCAGTTATTCCATCAATATCTATGGCATTGTACTGACAAAAACAGTGCTTTTAGACATTCCATGTTTTCTTTTCTGTCTGTTTTATTCACATGATACACACAGGAGTTAGTACTGGATTACATAACCATTGTTTCTGACGACTTTTGATGGTCTAATCCTTTTTTCCATGACTGTATTACACCGAAATATGCTAAGAAAATATGCTAATACTGACTTTAGTGATTAGAACACATGGTAAAATAAGTATCTCAAATCAGATAAAATGAAATTAACAACTGGAAACATTCCCAGGGTCAAAAGGGGCAAAAAATGATCTATGAATGATGACAACTGCACATTTTTCTCTGTTTTAGTGTAAAAAACACAACAAAATTACATGAAAATATTTTTAACTGATAATGTGAATAACCTGCATAAATACAGTCCTGGAAAAAAATATTAGACCACCCCTTGTTTTCTTCAATTTCTTGTTCATTTTAATGCCTGGTCCAACTAAAGGTACATTTGTTTGGACAAATATAATGAAAACAACAAGTAGTTTAATTTCAGAGCTGAAATCTATCCATTTTCCATATTTTCTTGATAAAAACAAAAATCACTTCAGTTATTCCATCAATATCTATGGCATTGTACTGACAAAAACAGTGCTTTTAGACTTTTCATGTTTTCTTTTCTGTCTGTTGTCAGGCTGTTCTGTCCATTGTTTTTGATGACTTTTGATGGTCTAATCATTTTTTCCACGACTGTATTAGAACGAAAAATGCTACGAAAATATGCTAATACTGACTTTAGTGATTAGAACACATGGTAAAATAAGTATCTCAAATCACATAAAATGTAATTAACAACTGGAAACATTCCCAGGGTCAAAAGGGGCAAAAAGTGATCTATGAATGATGACAACTGCACATTTTTCTCTGTTTTAGTGTAAAAAAAACACCCAACAAAATTACATGAAAATATTTTTAACTGATAATGTGAATAACCTGAACAAATACAGTCCCAGAAAAAAATATCAGACCACCCCTTTTTTTCTTTAATTTCTTGTTCATTTTAATGCCTGGTACAACTAAAGGTACATTTGTTTGGACAAATATAAAGAAAACAACAAGTAGTTTAATTTCAGAGCTGATATCTATCCATTTAACATGTTTTCTTGATAATAACCAAAATCACTTCAGTTCTTCCATCAATATCTATGGCATTGTACTGACAAAAACAGTGCTTTTAGACTTTTCATGTTTTCTTTTCTGTCTGTTTTAGTCACATGATACACACAGGAGTTAGTACTGGATTACATAACCATTGTTTTTGATGACTTTTGATGGTCTAATATTTTTTTCTGCGACTGTATATCTTTAAAAGAATCAGCTTTTCATGGCCTGTTTTCAGCTTTGGGATAAAGTATTTTAGAAAATCCAAGAAGAGGAGTTTATCTCACTTAAGGAAAGGGATGAATTTAACCCTTTCATGCTTACTGGTCACTACAGTGGACAAATATTCTCTTGTATATTCATGGATTTTGTTGTTTTATTTGTATATCAACCAACACAGTGGACGCTTATTGGTCAAAACACAGTAGAGAGCTCCTTGTTTCTGATAATCCCTTATGGTTCAACTAAAGTAAAAATTAACCCTTTCATGGATAGTGGTCACTACAGTGGACAGCTATTTTACAGCTGTTCTCTTGTATATTCATGGGATTTGTTGTTTTAGTTCCATATCAGCCAACACAGTGGACACTTATGCATCATCCCATACGCTCCAATTCACACCATTACTGTAACTTTGCTGTTCTTGATAAACCTGATCTGCACTAACATGTTTGAGTGTAAATCAGTTGCTTGATATTATTACTAAACAGTGTTTTGTTTTGTTTTGTTTTTTTTTTTACTAAACATAGGTTTTTTTTGCATATTATCTCCATGAAGTGAGTAATGAGTAGTACTGGAGTATGTTAAAATGTAAGAAAACAGATTAGAAGCAGTATTTTTTTATTTATTTATTTATTTTTTTATTTAATAGTTTTCAAGTGATGTATCAGTAAATATGTTTTTTTTTTTTGCTTCAAAATCAAATGCATGGTGTCAAACTGCACGGACATTTTTGGAACTCCATGAAAAATAGATTCATAACAAAATTTTCAATCGCATTGTTTTTTTCATGCCTAAAGAGGAATAAAAACACTCAAGAAAATAAATCTCGATTAAGGTTCTCGCAATTCATGCATGAAAGGGTTCATTTAAAAGTAAAAATGTGGGTCATTTAACAACACTACTCTGTCAAATCGTCTCTAAAATGTCCCATCAGAGAGATTTTGAATACTGTGTTTTGACCCTTATGCGTCATCTCATACACTGTAACTCATAGCATTACTGTAATTTTCCTGTTCTTAATAAACCTCATCTGCAGTAAAATATTTGAGTGTAAATAAATTGCTAATTGTTATTAGACTGTAATTAACACATTTTTTACAAACAAAAAGTTGGGTTTTTTTTGTTGCATATTATCTGAGTGAGTTATAAGTAGTATTATGGTATGTTAAAAATGTGAGAAAATATCAGATTAGCAGCATTAAAAAAAAATAATTTTATAGTTTCAGTCAGTAAATGCATGTTTCTTTGTGTCAAAAATTAAATGCATGGTGTCCAGCTGAGAGGACATTTTTGTAACTCCATGAAAAATAGATTCATAAAAAAATTTCAATTACATTGTTTTTTTTTTTTTTTATGCCTAAAGAGGAATAAAATGAAAGGGTTAAAGCCAACCCATAAAGGAACAGCTTCAGTCTAAAGTTAATCCAGCACTGTGCAAAAGTCATAGGCAGCCTTTAGCTTTGTTATTTATGCAGAGTTGTAATCAGAGTTGGGGAAGTTACTTTCAAAAACTAACTTTATGCTTGTAACTTCTTTAAAAAGTAATCCATTACTTTACTTGGTTACCCTCTATGATAAGTAATTTTTATGTTACTCGTTACTTTTACGTTACTTTTATGCCCTATCAAATTTTATGAAATAACATATTCTTGATAAATCTTATGGGCGTATAGGTGAACACAAAATACATAAGCGTTTATCATTTTTTTGTCCAACTCTTGTTTAGTTACCGGGTGAAACGAGGTGAAATGACAACTTGTGACTGTTGTGCTGTTTCACTATCGGATGTTTACATAGAAAAAAATGTGTTTGGGCATGTCTGACGGTTTGGAACATGCGCATAATTCTTAGGAGGTAAAAACAATTTGAGAGTAAAAATTGTATGTGACACAAATCTGTCCATAAGAAAATTAACAATGTGCGGAATTGAAACAGTAACTACTTTTCATTGCCAAATTTTCAGTAGTAACTTGTTACACTACTTTTTACCTGAAAAAATAGTTATGTTACTGTAATGCTTTACTTTGTAACTAGTTACACACAACACCGCTTGTAATGGATATGTGTTTTTATTTCTAACAAGAAATATGTAGGAAATATATCCACAGAATTGCATGACTACACATATGCATGTCTCAGTATTTGTAGTAATATATACACACAACTGGAATATACAGAAAATATGCAAACAGTATTAACCCTTTCATGCATAGTGGTCACTCCAGTGGACAGCTATTTTACAGCTGTTTTCTTGTATATTCATGGATTTTATTGTTTTAGTTCCATATCAGCCAACACAGTGGACGCATATGCATCATCCCATACGCTCCAATACAGACCATTACTGTAACTTTGCTGTTCTTGATAAACCTGATCTGCACTAACATGTTTGAGTGTAAATCAATTGCTTGTTATTGTTAATAGACTGTAATCAACCATTTTTCTTAAACAAAAAGTTTTTATTTATTTTTTTTTTTTGCATATTTTCTCCGTAAAGTGAGTAATAACTAATACTAGAGTATGTTAAAATGTGACAAAACATCAGATTAGCAGCACGAAAAAAAAATTATTTCATAGTTTTCACACAGTGTATCAGTAAATACATGTTTCTTTGCTTCAAAAATTAAATGAATGATGTCCAGCTGAATGGATATTTTTGCAACTCCATGAAAAATAGGTTCATAAAAAATTTCTCAGTCGCATTGTTTTTTTCAGGCCTAAAGAGGAATAAAAACACTCAGGAAAAATAACTTGATTTGGGTCAAAAAATTCTATCAATACATGTAAATAATTGGTGTAAAATACAGTTTGTCATCTTTTCATGGCTCCCCCTTGAACTGCCACCTTATCGTGGTGGGGGAGTTTGTGTGCCCGAATGATCCCAGGAGCTATGTTGTCGGGGGCTTTATGCCCCTGGTAGGGTCTCCCAAGGCAAACAGGTCCTGGGTGACGGACCAGACTAAGAGCAGTTCAGAAGTCCCTATGAATAAGAACCACCTAAAGAACGTGACGTCGCCCGGTACGGCGCAGCCGGGGCCCCACCCTGGAGCCAGGCCTGGAGTTGGGGCTCGTATGCGAGCGCCTGGTGGTCGGGCCTATGCCCACGGGGTCCGGCCGGGCCCAGCCCGAAAGAGCGACGTGGGCCCACCCTCCGACGGACTCACCACCCATCGAGGGAATCATAGGGGCCGGGTGCAGTGTGGATTGGGTGACAGTCGAAGGCAGGGAGCCCGACAACCCGATCCCCGGACACGGAGTCTAGCTCTTGGGACATGGAATGTCACTTCGCTGGGGGGGAAGGAGCCAGAGCTGGTGAGGGAGGTTGAGAGATACCGTCTAGATATAGTCGGGCTCACCTCCACACATAGCTTGGGCTCTGGAACCCAACCCCTCGAAAGGGGCTGGACTCTCCACTTCTCTGGCGTTGCCAGCGGTGAGAGGCGGCGGGCTGGTGTGGGCTTACTCATAGCCCCTCAGCTCAGCCGCCATGTGTTGGAGTTCACCCCGGTGAACGAGAGGGTCGCGTCCCTACGCCTTCGGGTCGGGGACAGGTGCCTCACTGTTGTTTCGGCCTACGGGCCGAACAGCAGTGCAGAGTACCCGGCCTTCTTGGAGTCTCTGGGAGGGGTGCTGGATGGTGCTCCGACTGGGGACTCCATTGTTCTCCTGGGCGACTTCAATGCCCACGTGGGCAACGACAGTGAGACCTGGAGGGGGGTGATGGGGAGGAACGGCCTCCCTGATCTGAACCTGAGTGGTGTTTTGTTATTGGACTTCTGTGCTAGTCACAGTTTGTCCATAACGAACACCATGTTCCAACACAGGAATGTCCATAAGTGCACTTGGCACCAGGACACCCTAGGCCGGAGGTCGATGATCGACTTCATTGTCGTATCATCAGACCTCCGGCCGTGTGTTTTGGACACTCGGGTGAAGAGAGGGGCAGAGCTGTCAACCGATCACCACCTGGTGGTGAGTTGGATCCGCTGGCGAAGGAGGAAACCGGACCGACTCGGCAGGCCCAAACGTGTTGTGAGGCTCTGTTGGGAACGTCTGGCGGAACCCGATGTCAGTGTGGTTTTCAACTCCCACCTCCGGGAGAGCTTCTCCCAGATCCCGGGGGAGGCTGGGGACATTGAGTCCGAGTGGACCATGTTCTCCACCTCCATTGTCGAAGCGGCTGCTCGGAGCTGTGGTCGCAAGGTCTCCGGTGCCTGTCGTGGTGGCAATCCCCGAACCCGGTGGTGGACCCCGGAAGTAAGGGATGCCGTCAAGCTGAAGAAGGAGTCTTATCAGGCCTTGTTGGCCCGTGGGACTCCCGAGGCAGCTGATGGGTACCGGAAGGCCAAGCGTGCTGCAGCCCAGGTGGTTGTGGAGGCAAAAACTCGGGTCTGGGTGGAGTTTGGGGAGGCCATGGAGGAGGACTATCGGTCGGCCTCAAGGAAATTCTGGCAAACCATCCGGCGCCTCAGGAGGGGAAAGCAGTGCGCCACCAACACTGTTTACAGTGGAAGTGGGGAGCTGCTGACCTCGACTGGGGATGTTGTCAGGCGGTGGAAGGAATACTTCGAGGATCTCCTCAATCCCACAGCCACGTCTTCCATAGAAGAAGCAGAGGCTGAGGTCTCAGAGGTGGACTCGTCCATCACCCAAGCTGAAGTCACCGAGGTGGTTGGCAAGCTCCTCGGTGGCAGGGCACCGGGGGTGGATGAGATTCGGCCTGAGTACCTTAAGTCTCTGGATGTGCAGGGACTGTCTTGGTTGACATGTCTCTGTAACATCGCGTGGCGGTCGGGGACAGTACCTTTGGATTGGCAGACCGGGGTGGTGGTTCCCCTTTTTAAGAAAGGGGACTGGAGGATGTGCTCCAACTATAGGGGGATCACACTCCTCAGCCTCCCGGGGAAAGTCTATTCCAGGGTACTGGAGAGGAGGATCCGACCGATAGTCGAACCTCGGATCCAGGAGGAACAATGCGGTTTTCGTCCTGGTCGTGGAACACTGGACCAGCTCTATACTCTCCATCGGGTGCTCGAGGGTTCATGGGAGTTCGCCCAACCAGTCCACATGTGTTTTGTGGATCTGGAGAAGGCATTCGACCGTGTCCCTCGTGGTATCTTGTGGGGGGTGCTTCGGGAGTATGGGGTCCGGGGCCCTTTGCTAAGGGCAGTCCGGTCCTTGTATGACCGAAGCAGGAGCCTGGTTCGCATTGCCGGCAGTAAGTCAGACCTGTTCCAGGTGCATGTTGGACTCCGGCAGGGCTGCCCTTTGTCACCGGTTCTGTTCATAATTTTTATGGACAGAATTTCTAGGTGCAGCCAGGGGCCGGAGGGGGTCCGGTTTGGGGACCACAGGATTTCATCTCTGCTTTTTGCGGATGATGTTGTCCTGTTGGCCTCATCGAACCTGGACCTTCAGCGTGCACTGGGGCAGTTTGCAGCCGAGTGTGAAGCGAGCGGGATGAGGATCAGCACCTCCAAATCCGAGGCCATGGTTCTCGACCGGAAAAAGGTGGTTTGCCCTCTCCGGGTCGGTGGGGAGTCTTTGCCCCAAGTGGAGGAGTTTAAGTATCTCGGGGTCTTGTTCACAAGTGAGGGAAGGATGGAGCGTGAGATTGACAGACGGATCGGTGCAGCGTCTGCAGTGATGCGGTCGCTGTACCGGTCGGTTGTGGTAAAGAAGGAGCTGAGCCGAGAGGCGAAGCTCTCGATTTACCGGTCAATCTACGTTCCTACCCTCACCTATGGTCATGAGCTTTGGGTCATGACCGAAAGGACAAGATCCCGGATACAAGCGGTCGAAATGAGTTTCCTCCGTCAGGTGGCTGGACGTACCCTTAGGGATAGGGTGAGGAGCTCAGTCACCAGGGAGGAGCTCGGAGTAGAGCCGCTGCTCCTCCGCGTCGAGAGGGGCCAGCTGAGGTGGCTCGGACATCTG
Source organism: Sphaeramia orbicularis (assembly GCF_902148855.1). Lineage (NCBI taxonomy): Eukaryota > Metazoa > Chordata > Actinopteri > Kurtiformes > Apogonidae > Sphaeramia > Sphaeramia orbicularis. The sequence goes on along the minus strand of NC_043978.1, from coordinate 15,178,932 downwards.
TTTCGGATGCCTCCTGGACGCCTCCCTGGGGAGGTGTTCTGGGCATGTCCCACCGGGAGGAGACCTCGGGGAAGACCCAGGACACGTTGGAGAGACTATGTCTCTCGGCTGGCCTGGGAACGCCTCGGGATCCCCCCGGAAGAGCTGGAGGAGGAGTCTGGGGAGAGAGAAGTCTGGGCATCCCTGCTTAGACTGTTACCCCCGCGACCCGGCCCCGGATAAGCGGAAGAGAATGGATGGATGGATCTTTTCATGGTCATCAGATATGACCCATTTGGACGTTCAGAGGCTCCGTAGTTACCGTGGAAACACTGTCATCTTCTACAACATTTATTCACCAGTAAAACCCATAGAGTTGGATCAATGACAGTGGATGGACACACTTGTTTTATGTTCAATTAATGAGAAATTTGACTGAAAAAGTCACTTTTTCTTAATTTTTTTCTGTTTTTATTATAATAACCCTCAACTTTAATCTGAGCTTTAATGAATATCTATATGATTTGTAAATTAGACATAGGAAAATACCTGATTCTCACTGAAAAAAATGCAAAATAAAGAAGATAATATTGCAATAAATGGTGAGACAAAAAACCTCATCAAAACCCATGGAGTTTGAGAAATGACAGTGGAGGGACACACTTGTTTTATGTTCAGTTAATGATACATTTTACTGAAAAAGTCACTTTCTCTTCAGTTTTCTCTGTTTTTGATATAATAATCCTGAAGTTTACGCTGCACTTTTATGAACATCTATATGATTAGTGAAATAAATGTAGGAAAATACTTGATTTTCACTGAAAAAATGCCAAATGAAGAAGATAATATAAAATAAATGGTGATAAATCACTTAAATGTTAAATATGATAAAAGTGCTGTTGTTCTCAATATACATTGTACAAGACAACTTCCTATGACCTTTCAACTAGAACACCTGGAAACATTGTATGTATCCGATATAGCTATGTTTGTATGAAAAATTCAATAAAAAGATTTATATCAAAAAAATAAAATTATATAAAGAGAAAAATCCATTTGGAAACTGCCACAAAAGTAACTCTGGGTCTTTAAAGGTTAAGACAGTTACTGCAATGGCAGTAGATGAACTGACACTACAGCGCCAACACTGTGGAGGTTTAGCATCAAACTCACTGCATCCATCGTCCTTAAATGAGCGTCATGTGAGAACTATACAGTATTTTACGAGAATTACGACATGTTGCGAGATGGAACTTTACTAGAATTACGCATCAGAAGTCAAACACTCTTCAACAGAAACACCTACAAGTTTGTCGAAATTGTAGAAATATCGCTTTTGTTTTGCTGAAAACTGTATTAGAAACCCAGCTAAGAGCTAGGAGGTAGCTGGAGACCTGCAGCCTGACTTACAGCTACAGCAGGGATTTTCCTACATTCTGTTTACTGATCATGTAGATCACAGGTGTCAAACATGCGGCCCGGGGGCCAAATCCGGCCCGCCAAAGGGTCCAATCAGGCCTGTGGGATGAATTTGTGAAATGCAAAAATAACACTGAAGATATTAACAATCAGTGGTGTCAAAATCATTTTAACCCTTTCATGCATAGTGGTCACTACAGTGGACAGTTACTCTACAGCTGTTCTCTTGTATATTCATGGATTTTGTTGTTTTAGTTCCATATCAGCCAACACAGTGGACACTTAGGCATCGTCTCATAAACTGCAATTCATACCATTATTGCGACTTTGCTGTTCTTGATTGATTCTTGAGTGGAAATCAGTTGTTAATATTTATTTTTTTGCATATTATCTCCATGAAGTGAGTAAGAACTAGTATTAGAATATGTTCAAATGTGAGAGAACATCAGATTAGCTGCATTAAACATGGTTTCATTTCACTGTTTTCATATCACTTTATGATATTGGGTTTTAAATACATGTTTTTTTGCTTCAAGAATAAAATTCATAGTGTAGCTGAGTGGACATTTTTGTAACTCCATGAAAAACAGGTTGATTTAAAAAAAAAAAAAAAATTCAACCACTTTGTTTTTTTTTTTTTTTTTCATGCCTAAAGAGGGATAAAAACACTCAGGCAAAAAAAAAAAACTTGTTTAAGGTTTTCATAATTAATGCATGAAAGGGTTAATTCAGGTTCCACATACAGACACATACAGTTTAATTAGATTAAAATGGGTCAGATCAGTAAAATATTATCATTATAACCTATAAATTATGACAACCCCAAATTCTTTCTTTGTTTTTTAGGTGTGAAAAAGTAAAATTACATGAAAATGTTTACATTACCAAACTATACTTGTACAAAAAACATGAATAACCTGAACAAATATGAACAACAGGACATGTCTTAAGAAAGGTAAATGCAATTTCACCAATATTCTGCCTGTTACTAAATGTTTTGTGTGATTGTAATGCACATGTGTAAATAATAAACTGATAAACTGAGGCATAATATTGTTAAAATTGCACTTGTTTTTCTGAAGACAATTCAAAATGTTCATGTTATTCAGATTTTTAAGGAAACTCTGTCGACGTAAACCTGATCATGATATAATTCTACTTTTTTCAAAGTTATTATTTCACTGGTCCGGCCCACTGGAGATCAAATTGGGTAGAATGTAGAACTGAACTAAAATGAGTTTGACACCCCTGATGTAGATGTTCATAAAAGCACAGAGTAAACTTTAGGGTTGTCACATCAAAAACAGAGAAAACTGAAGAAAAAGTGACTTTTTCAGTCAAATGTATCATTAACTGAACAGAAAACAAGTGGCTGTTCCCAAAACACCTTCCTTAAATGGTTTATCACCATTTATTGTAATATTATCTTATTTATTCAGCATTTTTTCAGTTAAAATAATATATTTTTCTACATTTAATTTACTAATCATGTAGATGTTCATAAAAGTGCAAAATAAAGTTCAGGGTTATTTTCTCAAAAACTGAAAAAAAGTGACTTTTTCATTAAAATGTATCATTAAAGCTTTTATATTTGTATTTATTTATTTTGTGTTTTTGCTTTACAGTAGGAGGGCTAGTGCTATTTATTGTTTTTTTTTTTTTTTTTTTTTGTATTGTTGCTGTGATTGTTATTGTCATTTGTTTGTTATTCGTTCTTCGATACTGGACGGAGAGAGAGCCAGGGCAGACTGTGTTTCATCACCATGGTACTTATACCCTGAATGCATACACTGTAAGCAGAGTAGAGTAGCAGATAAGTAGAGTTTACTCAAAAAATTTGAGGCAAGTGATTGCACTTAAATTATTTGAGTAATGATCGCCTAATCAATTGGTTTAAGTAGGTTCAACTTTAATGCTAAAAGTATTGAACTTAAGCTATTAAGTAGAAAACACTAAAAGACAAGTTATTTGTACTTGAAATCTGTTGTAAAATCAACTCCACTATCCAACCATTCAACTCAGCATTTTAGGTTACACTGACTAATTTTCTCAATTGCAGCCAGATTAATTTATCATCAATTAAACTTTTTTTAAGATAATCAAACTCAAAATCCTATTCCTGACCAAAATAGCTATGAAATTATTCAACCTAATATATTTTACCATGAATGGAGGTTAACTTGATGTCAATTATCAGTACAAGATGTGCTTTTAATTTAACAAGACAGTAAAATTTCTATTGTACAATAACAGTCTCAGATGAACAGTAAAGCCATTGTTCTTCCTCTGGCTCTGACTCATGGTGCAGCTCTACAAAAATACAAAAACAAACACAACAAGGCCAATAAACACTGCCATACACACATTAAATCCAAATTAACACTAACACCACAACCCCACTGAACCCCTGCACAGAAAAATAACACATTTTCAACAACATGCCCAATACCCACAATGCAATGTGAAGATAAAAAGGTGTGGTCATGACTAAAACTTAGTGATTTAATTCCATTCAACTTAAACTTTTTCGTACTTTCAACTCTGTCTACAAATTAGTAGAATATACTTCACATTTTATTGTAACATCATAAAACTGAAATCATTTAAGTGCATTGTAATTAAAGCATTTTAGTAAAAACAAATTCCGGGCTTACAGTGTATGACAAACTTGAAACTTGAACAAATGAAACCAAAGCTGTCTCTGAGCGTCTTTAGGACAACCTGCCTTGTCCTGGTTTGACTGGTACCAGTGTCCTGAACCCAGTCTCCAGTGTAACACAGCCCATACTGTACTGGACTGTCCTTATCTGACATCCCAGTCGCAGATTCTAGATGAAGCTGATGGACGAGTGGCGTGCAGACCGGACCGAACAGTTGCTTTCTGTGTTTCCCCTAAGATGCTTCTCATTAGCGAGGTGTCACCTCTTCTCCGTCCATTATTAAAGGAATAATCTGGGTTAAGGGTCCTGCGGGGTCTTTTTCGGACATGAGCCTAAAGCTACAGTCGGTGCTTGAAATCACATCTATGTTGGACCATCTTCCCAGAGTCTTCCCAACAATGGTGCTTTTCAAATGTCACCCAGGAGAGTCGTTCGGTGCCAAATTAGGACTGGGCGGACGATGTTCCGGGCGCAAACGACAGTGATCAAACAGAGCCCGGGTCAGTAGATCCCCTCTAATTGAGAAGTTCACACTTGGCAGCAGGGGTCCACATTCTCCGGACAACACTGGTGCAGACTGCCAGAGTGGAAACCTTCCACTGCCAGAGTGGAAACAACGTGTCAAACCTATTTTGACGTTTTCAGCCAGATTACACTGGTCAACGACAAATTCATGGTTTAAGTTTTTGGAGCTGATTTAGGATAATTTTGGTGTGCTGAATCCAAAAATCACATTAATTTTGCTCAGTCAGGTCAACTTTCTGAACTATGCTACATATTGGCTTTTTAACATTTTTGCTTACATTTATGGGCATTTTCACATCATATGATACAAAATTCTTTCATATTTCTTGCAATAAAGGAATTGTGAAGATTTCACTTTTGCCAATTTATGATTAATGGTGTTTTTAATATTACAGGTGAATGAAACGGCTTCGACTAGAAGATCTTACAAAAATAAGCCTGACGTATTCTGCTACATCTGCGGTGAACACACCATTGTACCTAACAGGAATCTTGTTAGAAAATGATTTTTTTTTTCTCTTAAAACCTATTTTGGGTGAGAACTATATAAAAAATCAACTGATAAAGTCACAAAAATGTAATCAATTTTTGTGAGAAGATCAAATTTTTCAAAATCAAATTAGCAAAAAAACCTGACCTGATGTCATTTTTGGATTTAGCGGTGCAAAATGGTCCTAATTCAGTTGAAAAAACCTAGACAACTTGCAAACAACATTTTTTTGTAACCCAGTGTTATCATTCAGCAACTCCCAGAGAAAAAATTTAGACCACTTGAGTTCTGAAATATACGTTAACGGATCTGTAGTAGGCATAAATGAACATTCTGCAGCTCCTGCATGAGGTGGGATTACAATACAAGGAATTGCCCTTTACTGGAGGGGGGTCAAAAATGCAGCCCGGGGGCCAAATGCAGCCCACCAAAGGGTCCAGTTCGGCCCCTGGGATGTTTTTGCCAAGTGCAAAAATTCCACAGTCTTGAACTGAATTGAGCAAAAAAAAAAACAAACTTAGCTTGAATTAAGGAAAAAATCTTGAATTAAGCCCAAAAAAAAATAAAAATCTTCAATTAAGTAAAATAAAAATCTTCAATTAAGCCAAAAAATTCTTCAACTAAGTAAAAAAAAAAAAAAAAAGAAATCTTCAATTAAGCCAAAAAAAAAAAAAAAAGTATATTCAGTTAAGTAAGAAAATCTTCAATTAAGCCAAAAAAATCCCAAACTTAGCAAAAAATCTTGAATTAAGCCAAAAAAAAAAAAAAAAACTTCAATGAAGTTTAAAAAAAAATCTTGAATTAAGCCAAAAAAATCTTCGATTATGTAAAAAAAAAAAATCTTGAATTAAGCAAAAAAAAAAAAAAAAAAAAATCAGTTAAGTAAAAAAAAAAATCTTGAATTAAGCAAAAAAAAAAAATCTTCAATTAAGTAAAAAAAAATCTTGAATTAAGCCAAAAAAAAAAAAAAAAAAATTCGAGAATTACCAACTTAATTTTTTTTCTTTGTTTTAGTGCAAAAAATAACATTAAATTATGAAAATATTTACATTTCCAAACTATCCTGTAACAATAAAATGTGAATAACCTGAACAAATACGAACAACCTGAAACGTCTGTAGAAAATTCAGCCCAATTTGAACTCTTTTCTTCCTGTTCCTCAGTGTTTAGTGTCTTTGTAGATCTGATCCATAATGCACATGTAGAAATGATAAGTTGAGGAATAATATTGTTAAAATTGCACTAAATTTTCTTACATTTTTTAATTAAATTTCAGTTTTTTCAGGGTTTTTTTTTTTTTTTTTTGATAGTTTATAAAAGTATTTTCATAATTTAATGGTTTTGTTTTTTTTACACTAAAACAAAGACTAAAATTTGGAGTTGTCATTATTTATATATTATTCTGTTATTATTTTTCTGGTCCGACCCACAGATCAAATTTAGCTGAATATGGCCCCTGAACTAAAATGAGTTTGACACCCCTACTTTAGTGAGTTCGTCAGAAAATGGTTAATTAACCCATAAGGACCCAGTGTTAGTTTTGAGTCAGTTCCCAAATCAATTTTTCTCTCTTTTTAACCTTCCTTAAGTGATTTATCACCATTTATTGTAATATCATCTTCTTTATTTTGCATTTTTTTCTGTAAAAATCAGGGATTTTCCTACATTCAATTTACTGATACTTTACAATTTACAAGTACTTTGTCAAAATTGTAGAAATATTGCTTTTGTGTTGCAGAAAACTGTAATAGAAACCCAGCTAAGAGCTAGGAGGTAGCTGGAGACCTGCAGCCTGACTTAGAGCTACAGCAGGGATTTTCCTACATTCAGTTTACTGACCATGTAGATCACAGGTGTCAAACATGCGGCCCAGGGGCCAAATCTGGCCCGCCAAAAGGTCCAATCTGGCCTGTGGGATGAATTTGTGAAATGCAAAAATTACACTGAAGATATTAACAATCAGTGGTGTCAAAATCATTTTAATTCAGGTTCCACATACAGACACATACAGTCTAATTAGATTAAAATGGGTCAGATCAGTAAAATATTATCATTATAGCCTATAAATTATGACAACCCCAAATTCTTTCTTTGTTTTTTAGGTGTAAAAAAGTAAAATTACATGAAAATGTTTACATTACCAAACTATACTTGTACAAAAAACATGAATAACCTGAACAAATATGAACAACAGGAAATGTCTTAAGAAAGGTAAATGCAATTTCACCAATATTCTGCCTGTTACTAAATGTTTTGTGTGATTGTAATGCTCATGTGTAAATGATAAACTGATAAACCGAGGCATAATATTGTTAAAATTGCACTTGTTTTTCTGAAGACAATTCAAGTTGTTCATGTTATTCAGATTTTTAAGGAAACTTTGTCGATGTAAACCTGATCATGATATAATTTTACATTTTTTACTGTTATTATTTCACTGGTCCGGCCCACTGGAGATCAAATTGGAGTGAATGTGGAACTGAACTAAAATGAGTTTAACACCCCTGATGTAGATGTTCATAAAAGCACAGAGTAAACTTTAAGGTCATCGTATCAAAAACAGAGAAAACTGAAGTGTTACGCTCGGTCTAGGGGTTGCCGAGATGCAACATGATATGAGACTCCCCTCCCTCCATGTCCCTTACCAGACAGGGCAAATTATCAAAAATGGCCAGCAACCACAGCACTGCAGGATGAGATATTTATTTACAAAAAAAAGAAAAATTAAATCAGCTAAGGGAATCAAAATGTTCTACAAAAACAAATGAAGGAAACCAAAATACATCAATCTTACCAAACAAAAACTTAAAGAAAAGGATTCCCTCCTTGTATCACAAGGTTTACAAAGTTCTAACAAAAATGTACAAACGGCTGGTCTGCACACAGGGGAGGATGGAATGAGAGGAGTCTCTGGAGGAATGAAGCGCTGTCCTTTAAATTTCCCGGCTCGTCTCCTGAAGCACCAATCAGCTGCAGCCAGCAGAGCAACAGCACACCTGCAGCTCATCCTTAATCAACTGCTATCTACTGGAGGAAAAAAAAACAGAACACACCCACACACAAGGAAGAGAACAGAAAAAACTACAAAAATACAACAATCACAAATGGCACAGCCCATTACAGAATCAACAAAAAAAAACAAAAAAAACCTAACCCTTAACATGAAGAAAAAGTGACTTTTTCAGTCAAATGTATCATGAACTGAACAGAAAACAAGTGGCTGTTCCCAAAACACCTTCCTTAAATGGTTTATCACCATGTATTGTAATATTATCTTATTTATTTAGCATTTTTTCAGTGAAAATAATGTATTTTTCTACATTTAATTTACTAATCATGTAGATGTTCATAAAAGTGCAAAGTGAAGTTCAGGGTTATTTTCTCAAAAACTGAAGAAAAAGTGACTTTTTCATTAAAACATATCATTAACTGAACATTAAACAAGTGTCTCCATCCACTGTCAATGATCCAACTCCATACGTTTTTTTGTCACTACTTTTTTAAAATTTTTATTTTGTGTCCAATATCAGGAGACAAAATTCCAACATGCTAACAAACTATCTTTATGGTGACTGTTCTGTATTTTTAACCTTTCCTAAGTGATTTACAGCGTTTTACTATGATATTATCGTCTACATTTTGTCCTTTTTTGGTGAAAATCAGGCACTTTCCTGTATTTAATTTACTGATCATGTAGATGTTCATAAAGTATCAGAGTAAATTCCAAAGTTATTCTATCAAACCAGAGAAAACTGAAGAAGAAGTGAGTTTCACAGTAAAATCTATCATTAACTGAACATAAACCCAGGGTGTCCATCCACTGTCATTTATCAAACTCTTTTAATGAAGTTTTTTGTTACTACTTTTTATTTATTTATTTATTTTGAGTCCAATATCAGGAGACAAAATTCCAACATATTAACTTTTAAAAACCTGAAACTATCTTTATGGTGACTTTTCTGAATATTTAACCTTTCCTAAGTGATTTACAGCATTTTACTATGACATTATCGTCTACATTTTGTCATTTTTTGGGTGAAAATCAGGTACTTTCCTGTATTTAATTTACTGAAAACGTAGATGTTCATAAAATATCAGGGTAAGTTCAAAAGTTATTGCATCAAACCAGAGAAAACTGAAGAAAAAGTGATTTTCACAGTAAAATCTATCATTAACTGAACATAAACCAAGTGTCTCCATCCACTGTCATTGATCAAACTCTTTTAATGAAGTTTTTTGATACTACTTTTTATTTATTTATTTATTTTGAGTCCAGTATCAGTAGACAAAATTCCAACGTGCATTATATTAACCCTTAAAGACCTAAAATTATTTTTATGGTGACTCTTCTGTACATTTAATCTCTCCTCAGTGATTTACCACCTTTTATTATTGTATTATCGTCTACTTTTTGTCATTGTTTTGGGTGAAAATCAGGTTTTTTCCCATATTTAATTTACTGATCATGTAGATGTTCATAAAATACCAGAGTAAATTCAAAGGTTATTATATTAATAACAGAGAAAACTGAAGAAAGAGTGACTTTTTCAGTAAAATATATAATTTCCTGAACGTAAACCAAGTGTCTCCATCCACTGTTACTGATCCAACTCCATGGGTCTTAAGTGATTTATCACCATTATCATAACATTATCCTCTGTATTTTGCATTTTATCAGTATAAATCAGATCTTTTCCTGTATTTAATTTACTGACCATGAAAATGTTCATAAAAGCTCAGATTGAAGTTGAGGGTCTGTTGAGCCGCATTATGTAATAAATTCCCATTATGTAATAAAAGTTCAAAATGTAATAAGAATGTCACGTCATCTTGTAATAAAGCCGCATTATGTAATAAACTGGCGCATTTTGTAATAAACTACGTCAACGCATTATATAGTAAATTTTTTCACATTACGTAGTAAGTTATTACAGTTTGAGAAATTTCTTAAAAAAAATGCACTTGACACATTTTTATTTTAAAAAAAAATGTAATAACATGGTTCATTATGTAATAACAATCCAAATTAATATAATTTCAGAGCAATTTAGAAGAAATTAGTCACAGGAGCTACAGGTAATGTAATCAGAACTTTAACCACACAGTTTAAAGATTAATTTAGCACATTAAATTTTCCTGGAAATAAAAATGTGTCAAATGCATTTTGTAATAAATTTCTCAAATTGTAATAACTTACTACATAATGCAAAAAAATGTACTACTTAATACATTGAGGTAGTTTATTACAAAGTGCGTCAGTTTATTACATAATGCGGCTTTATTGATGACGTGACATTCTTATTACATTTTGAACTTTTATTACATAATGGGAATTTATTACATAATGCAGCTCAACAGGGTTATTTCAAAAACAGAGAAAACTGCAGAAAAAAGTGACTTTTTCAGTAAAATCTATCATTAACTGAACATAAACCCAGTGTGTCCATCCACTGTCATTGATCCAACTCCATGGGTTTTACTGGTGAATCAATGTTGTAGAAGATGATGGTGTTTCCATGGTAACTACGGAGCCTCTGAACGTCCAAATGGGTCATAATATCTGATGACTATGAAAAGATGAAAAACTGTATTTTACACCAATTTTTTTTTTACATGTATTGATAGGATTAGTGGATCAACAGGTATTAAACAGTTTAGATCAGTAGATGATTTCAATCAATGGTGGATTTTTGGGTCTTTATGGGTTAAAATGTTTATTCTCTGGGTTTTAACGCCATGTGACTTGTGTGGTCTTCTGTGTCTTTTATTTATTTAATTATTTGTATAGATCTTATTACATTGAACTATTTGATTTTATTGTTTTATTTAGAGCATTGTTGTAATTTTATGTACTTATTTATTGTTTTTAGTATGTCTTTTCATTGTTTTATTGTTTTTACAGTGTGAAGCACTTTGGAAACGTTCTTGTTTAAAAGCGCTATATAAATAAAGTGAATTGGATTGGATTAAAAGCGTGTGCATGACCCCGGATGCAATTCATGTACATGTTTACATATAACACTGGTCAACAACAAATTTATTGTTGACGTTTTTTGAGCTGATTTAGGATAATTTTGGTGTGCTGAATCCAAAAATCACATTAATTTTGCTCAATCAGGTCAACTTTCTGAACTATGCTACATATTGGCTTTTTAACATTTTTGCTTACATTTATGGGCATTTTCACATCATATGATACAAAATTCTTTCATATTTCTTGCAGTAAAGGAGTTCTGAAGATTTTACTTTTGCCAATTTATGATTAATGTTTTTTTTTTAATATTACAGGTGAATGAGCTTCGACTAGAAGATCTTGCAAAAATAAGCCTGACGTATTCTGCTACATCTGCGGTGAATACACCATTGTACCTAACAGGAATCCTGTTAGAAAATTATTTTTTTTCTCTTAAAACCTATTTTGGGTGAGAACTATATAAAAAATCAACTGATAAAGTCACAAAAATGTAATCAATTTTGTGAGAAGATCAAATTTTTCAAAATCAAATTAGCAAAAATTGAGAAAAACAGATGTCATTTTTGGATTTAGCGGTGCAAAATGGTCCTAATTCAGTTGAAAAAACCTAGACAACTTGCAAAAAACATTTTTTGTAACCCAGTGTAATAAAATAATGATCAATTTTATCTTATTTTACAGTAAAACTATATTTAGATAAAAAGCCCTTAATGGCCTATAATTATACACTTTTTTTTAACATAACAAAGCAAAAAAAAAAAAAGGTGGAATAATGCATAAAAATGGGTGTGTATTGTAATATCACTTTCACGCTGTAAAGCTTAAGTACCTCCAACACATGCACAGTGTGAATTCTAAACAGTAAAGCCCGAATAAATGATCAAAACATTGTCTCTAATCTGCACGATGGGTGGCAAATATTTGCAGACGGGATTTCTCTGTGCATCGATTCTTAGCAGGAACAAAGCAAAACGTCTTCTTCTCAATTTAGGACAAACACCGCCGGAGAATGGAGACAAAGGAGATGTTTAAAGCCCATCAGCCTGAATGGGATATCTTCACTTCTTTTCTAAGAGTTCCTAATTGATACGTGGGGATCGGCGTGAAGGACCAAGGACAATAGATGTATTGTTTCAGTGTTTTCTGAATCAAGACGTCTGTCAACTGCAGCCTGGCTCAACTCCGAACTTGAACTTTCTCTGGAGCTTCTGACGACAGCGGAGGTGAAGGACGCCGTGTTTTAAGCATCGATAAAATGTGTAATGATACTGAATGTGGAATATGATACCTATGTAAATAAAAAAACAAGCACAAGTTGATAAAAGTACTGAAAATTGGTAAAAGTTTGAAGAAATAATGACCTAAATACGATCAGTGCATACAACAAAAAAACTGATCGGACATGTTTAATTGCTTTTTAATCATTAATCCTATCAATACATGTAAATAAATTAGGTAAAATGCAGTTTTTTGTCTTTTCAAAGTCATTAAATATGACCCCATTGGACCTTCGGAGGCTTCGTAGTGAACAACATATAAATCAATCAAATGAACGACCAATAAAGTGAACAAAACTGAATAATAAAGCAACAAAATAATACGTTACATGGAGATAATAAGTCATAAACTCAATAAAATGTAAGAAAAAATAATAAAAGAGGCAACAGAAGATAGAAAAATAAACAAAATGTACAAAAACAAAATAAGAAATCAAATTAATAAAAATGAACAAAATAATTTAAAAATGTACTAAATAAGTGACCCATTTGGATGTTCAGAAGCTCTGTAGTTACCGTGGAAACAGTCATCTCCGATAACATTAATTCATTAGTAAAACCCACAAAGTTTGACAAATAACAGAGGATGGAGATGCTTGTTTTATGTTCAATTAATGATAGATTGTGTGAAAAAAAAGTCACTTTTTCGTCTTTTTTTTTCTGGTTTGACATAATAACCTTTGAATTTACTCTGATATTTTATGAACATTTACATGATCAGTAAATTAAATCTGGGAAAATACTTGATTTTCACCCAAAAAATGGCAAAATGTAGATGATAATATTAAAATAAAATGTTGTAAATCACTTAGAAAAGATTAAATGTAGAGAAAAGTCACCACAAATAGATCTAGGTTTTTAAGGGTTAATATAATGCATGGTGGAATTATGTCTCCTGTTACTGGACTCAAAATAAAGAAATAAAAAAAAAAAGAAGTAGTAACAAAAAACCTCATCAAAACCCTGGAGTCTGAAAAATGACAGTGGATGGAGACACTTGTTTTATGTTCAGTTAATTCTATATTTTGCTGAAAAAGTCACTTTTTCTTTAGTTTTTTCTGTTTCTGATACAATAACCCTGAAGTTTACTATGTACTTTAATGAACATCTACATGATTAGTAAATTAAATATAGGAAAATACGTGATTTTCACTGAAAAAATGCACAAAAAAAAGCAAAAAAAACAAAAGCAAAAAAAAAACAACCAAAAAACAACAAAGAAGATACTATTACAATAAATGCTAATAAATCACTTATAGAGGGTTAAATAGAGAGAAAAAATGGATTTGGGAATGGCAACGAAAGTAACACTGGGACCTTATGGGTTAATTAACCATGGTTTTCACTGAAATAATGCTAAATAAAGAAGATAATATTACAATAAATGCTAATAAATCACTTAAGGAGGGTTAAATACAGAGAACAAAATATTTGGGAACTGACTCAAAAGTAACACTGGGTTCTTATGGGTTAATTAACCACAATTGTCACTGAAAAAATGCAAAATAAAGAAGATTATATTACAATAAATGCTAATAAATCATTTAAGGGAGGTGTTTTGGGAACAGCCACTTGTTTTATGTTCAGTTAATGATACATTTGACTGAAAAAGTCACTTTTTCTTCAGTTTTCTCTGCTTTTTTAATAATTACCCTCAACTTTACTTATGCACTTTTATGAAGATTTACATGATTAGCAAATCAAATGTAGGAAAATGCCAGATTTTCGCTGAAAAAATGCTGAATAAAGAAGATAATATTACAAAACAAGGTGATAAATCACTTAAGGAGGGTTAAATAGAGAGAAAAACTGATTTGGGAACTGACTCAAAAGTAAAACTAGTTTAATTAACTATTGATTGACTTACTCATTAAAGCCTAATTCCTTAAATGTAGAGAAAAGTCACCACAAATATAGTTGTAGGTTTTAAGGGTTAATATAATGCATGGTGGAATTTTGTCTCCTGATATTGGACTCAAAGTAAAGAAATAATAAAAAAAAAGAAGTAGTTACAAAAAAACCTCATCAAAACCCTGGAGTCTGAAAAATGACAGTGGATGGAGACACTTGTTTTATGTTCAGTTAATTCTATATTTTGCTGAAAAAGTCACTTTTTCTTCATTTTTTCTGTTTCTGATACAATAACCCTGAAGTTTACTGTGTACTTTTATGAACATCTACATGATTAGTAAATTAAATATAGGAAAATACATGATTTTCACTGAAAAAATGCAAAAAAAAAAAAAAAAAAAAAGAAGATACTATTACAATAAATGCTAATAAATCACTTATAGAGGGTTAAATAGAGAGAAAAAATGGATTTGGGAATGGCAACGAAAGTAACACTGGGACCTTATGGGTTAATTAACTATGGTTTTCACTGAAATAATGCTAAATAAAGAAGATAATATTACAATAAATGCTAATAAATCACTTAAGGAGGGTTAAATACAGAGAACAAAATATTTGGGAACTGACTCAAAAGTAACACTGGGTTCTTATGGGTTAATTAACCACAATTTTCACTGAAAAAATGCAAAATAAAGAAGATTATATTACAATAAATGGTGATAAATCACTTAAGGGAGGTGTTTTGGGAACAGCCACTTGTTTTATGTTCAGTTAATGATACATTTGACTGAAAAAGTCACTTTTTCTTCAGTTTTCTCTGCTTTTTTAATAATTACCCTGAACTGTACTTCCCACTTTTATGAAGATCTGCATGATTAGCAACTTAAATGTAGGAAAATGTCAGATTTTCACTGAAAAAATGCAAAATAAAGAAGATTATATTACAATAAATGGTGATAAATCACTTAAGGGAAGTGTTTTGGGAACAGCCACTTGTTTTATATTCAGTTAATGATACATTTGACTGAAAAAGTCACTTTTTCTTCAGTTTTCTCTGTTTTTTTTTATAATTACCCTGAACTGTACTTTGCACTTTTATGAAGCTTTACATGATTAGCAAATTAACTGTCGGAAAATGTCAGCTTTTCTCTGAAAAAATGCTGAATAAAGAACATAATATTACAATAAAAGGTGATAAATCACTTAAGGTGGGTTAAATAGAGAGAAAAATTGATTTGGGAACTGACTCAAAAGTAAAACTAGTTTAATTAACTATTCTTTGACCTACTCATTAAATCCTAACTCCTTAAATGTAGAGAAAAGTCACCACAAATATAATTCTAGGTTTTTAAGGGTTAATATAATGCATGGTGGAATTATGTCTCCTGATATTGGACTCGAAATAAAATATAAAAACAGCAATATTAACCAAAAAATGCTTATGAAAAGTAACTTATTTTCAAATCTGTGTATCAGAATAAAAGTACACTACTTTGTGCCGTGTTCATTTACTTTTCACTGACTGACTTAAAAGACAAACAGTGACTAATATAGATCATAAATGTGGGAAAAAAAAAAAAAAGTAGCAGTGACTCTACGTGTTTTCCAACAACAGACTGTCTTAATGTCACTCAGCGAACACTGATCTGAGCAGCAGGAGCAGCAGCTGACAGGCAGATTAACATAGATTTACTGGGACGTGAACAGAAAATCAAATTACCACAGCATTTACAAATACCAACATATGACAGAAGGAATAAAACAGATGAGAAAACAGCCAGGAATTGTAAATAACGCAGCCTGAAATCAAAACCTGGACAAATCTGTGACACGATGATGTGAAATTCAGTATTTATTGCCTTTTAGTCGTCTTTTTTTTTTTCCCCCCTCCCTCGTTCTACACTGGGAGCCAAAACTAACTGATGTGTGACTGTTTTGTTGTTTCTATACAAATGGTGACAGGCTGCATTGAGCTGAAATGGAGTAGAAGTAATTAAACATGCGATTAAAGTAAATGTATGGACATGTTCTCAAATTATAATGATGCGCTGAATACAATGACGCCCTATGTGAAAATAATGCATGACAATACAATAGAGACCACTTGATATTTATTAATAATCACAGTTGAAACTGCCTTTAAGATGTACGAACTGTATAAAGATAAAAAAAAAAAGACAATAAAAGATACAAAAGCCATCCAATGATTGTCACATTGAATCCTGAGAAAAACCTTGATACAATATAGTTTTTAAAATATATATTTATGACATCTGGGTTTTAGTGATACTGTTTTCGGCACATTTTTTTTTTTTTTTTTTTTAATAAGCTAATATCATTCACTTCCGCTTGAATCAAAACTAAGTTCAGACAACAGTAGAAAAAAATGCCTATTAGCATAAATAGCATAAATAGTCACAACTATCTTCATAATTTACAAAAATACACATTTATAAAGTCCACATGTATGTACACAAGCCTCAGAGCGGTGGATTCAGTCGACATGGAAGGTATAAAAATAAGGCAGACCCAGCGTGGGATCAGATTTGTATGAAATCAATCGTATTTACTGCATTTGGACACAAAACCCCTTCATAACAGGGCACTTTCATCTTATGTGATTGTTGTTTTGAGGTAACGGCGGTCTCACAAAGGCAGCTCTGGCAGATTTGTGACAAGTAGGAATTAACAGCTTCAACATGTGTAATCAGCTGGAAGATTCTGGCCGCTCCACAGAAACACGTTCGGCAAAAAAAAAAAAAAAAAAAAGGCTGAATATTGAAGTTTAATTTACATTTTTAGGGAAAATGTCTGGAGAAACTGCAGGAAAAATATAAAACTGATGTGTAACAATTTTACAAAACACAAAGTGTTTACTAGCCGTCTTAGTTTTGCAAATATACTTTAGTGACAACTATGAAATAACAGTTTCAATCTGGCAAAATATTGAACTTAACTTTACATGTAAGTAGAATGTCTGTCAAAACTGCCAAGAAAAAACAAAAGAATGCTTAAAAATATTATAAGAAAAGAAGAGGATTGTCTTGTTTTTGCAATAACCATGAATTTAACAGCTGCAATGTATAAAATCCTGGCCGTTCCACAGAAACATAGGCTAGATTTAAGAAAAAGTGGCAAAATTTTAACCTTAAATGTACATTTAAACATTATTGACTGGGGAGATTGGCAGAAAAAAGCCAAATCAATACCTACAATATTAAACATTCATGTTCAGTGGTTGTCTTGATTTGCAGAAATATTACAGAGCTCTTAGAAATACAACAAAAAAAAGCAAAAAAAAAAAAAAAAAGCTGAATATTAAACCTAAATTTATATTTTTAGGGAAAACATCTATTGAAACTGCAGGAAAAAATGTAAAATTGATGTGTAAGAATTTTACAAAAGACATAAAGTGTTTAGTTGTCGTCTTAGTTTTGCAAATATACTTTAGTGACAACTATGAATTAACAGTTTCAACATGTAATCAGATGAAATCTGGCAAAAACACTGACCTTAAATTTACATATAAGGAGTCTGTCCAAACTGCCAAAAAAAAAAAAAAAACATGCTTAAAAATATTATAAAAAAGGAGATTGTCTTATCTCTTACAGCTTCAAATGCATAAAATCCTGGCTGTTCCACAGAAATATAGGCTAGAATTTAACAAAAAGTGGCAAAATTTGAACCTAAAATGTACATTTTAACATTGTCGATTGTTTTTAATGTGAATAAAGAGGGAAAATCTGGTGAGACTGCCAGAAAAGAAAAAGCCAAATCAGTGACTAAAGTATTAAAAATTCATTTTCAGTGGTTGTCTTGATTTGCAGAAATATTACAGAGCTCTTAGAAATACAAAAAAAAAGGCTGAATATTAAACCTAAATTTACATTTTTAGGGAGAATATCTATTGAAACTGCAGAAAAAAATGTAAAATTGATGCTTAAGAATTTTACAAAATACAAAAAGTGTTTAGTAGTTGTCTTAGTTTTACAAATATACTGTCGTGACGACTATGAATTAACAGATTCAACACATTATCGGATGAAATCTGGAAAAATGTTGAACTTAAATTTACACGTAAGGCTGTGACGACAAGTAAAAGGAGAAAGTCTGTCAAAACTGCCAAGAAAAAACAAAAAAAATGCTTACAAATATTTTAAAAAAGAAGAATACTGTCTTGTTTTTGCAAAAGCCATAAACTTAACAGTTTCAGTGTATAAAATCCTGACTGTTCCACAGAAATATAGGCTAGAATTTAGCAAAAAGTGGCAAAATTTGAACCTAAAATGTACATTTTAACATTGTTGATTGTTTTTTTTATGTGAATAAAGAGGGAAAATCTAGTGAGACTGCCAGGAAAAAAGCCAAATCAGTGACTAAACTATTAAAAATTCATGTTCAGTGGTTGTCTTGATTTGCAGAAGTATTACAGAGCTCTTAGAAATACAAAAAAACAAACAAACCCCCCCCCCCCCCAAGTGTTCAGTAGTTGTGTTGTTTTGCGAATATATTCCTGTAATAACTATGATTTAACAGCGTCAAATGTGTAAAACCTTGTCAATTCCATAGAAATCTTCGCTAAATTTAGGCAAAAGTTGCAAAATTTTTATCTTAATTTTACATTTAAACATAGAGTGACTTTAAATGTCAATAATGAGGGAATATCTGCCACAAATAAGCCAATCAATGATAAAAATATGACAAAAGGCAAGTGTTAAGTAGCTCTTTTGCAAATACATTCCTGTAAAAAACATAATTTAACAGCTTCAGTGTGTAAAACCTTGCTCACTCCACAGATATCTGGGCTAAATTTGGTCAAAATGTTAACCTTAATTTTACATTTAAACATAGTAGAGTGGATTTAAATGTGAATAAAGATGGAATATCTACTGAAATGGCCAAATTAATGATAATAATATTACAAAAAACAAGTGTTCAGTAGTTTTTTTTGACCCGCAGAAGCATTACAGAGCTCAGAAATATATATATATATATAAAGGCAAGTGTTCAGTAGTTGTTTTGTTTTGCAAATATATTCTTGATATTAGAGCTCTGATAAAAAAAAAAAGGAACAAAGAATAAGTGCTCGTTCGTTTTTTTTTTTTTTTTTTCTTTCATACCCACTGTGTCAGCGCTTGTAAATTAAACCAGTGTACGAACAACACATGATGTTCTCTAATGAGTTTAACCCATAAAGACCCAAACATCCACTGGACACCAAAAGCATCTACTGATATAAAAAAGGTAAATAATTGGTGTAAAATTCAGTTTGTCATTGTTTCATGGTCATCAGATGTGACCCATTTTTTCACGTTCAGAGGCTCCGTAGTTACCATGGAAACACCATCATCTTCTACAGCATTGATTCACCAGTAAAACCCATGGAGTTGGGTCAGTGACAGTGGATGGACACGCTTATTTTTATGTTCTGTTAACCCTTTATCGGGCAAATGACTATTTTTGGTCATTTCCACACATATTACAAGACAGTGAGTCAACAATCTCAGGTCCAATGTGGTCTCCAGGGTCTGTAAGGTCCACCTCTGCATGAACAGTGAGTGGACCTGCTTTGTTCAGTACCAGGAAGTAATGGTACTAATGTAAGGAATGATGTTCAAAGGGAGAATGTGGATGTGGACAGGGGTCTGGATCAGCACGCATGTGGGTCTAATGTTTGAAAATACATGTTCTTTTCACCTCACATGTGTTTTTCTTGTATTTTTTATATGTGCTTTTTGGATTTTTATTTATTTATTACCACTTACATAAGGAACCAAATATGGTAACTTCACTGACCTTGATTTTCTATATAATAAAAAACTGTAGAAAAATGTGACAAAAGGAATAAAGTCTTGCTCTGTCCTCCAATAACACACTGAGGTTGGAATTTAGAATTTCAGTGTATTTCTATGAGTGAACTGTAAAGGGTTAATGATGTATTTGACTGAAAAAAGTCACTTTTTCTCAGTTTTTTATATAATAAAACTCAACTTTAATTTGAGATTTTATGAACATCTACATGATCAGCGAATTAAATCAATGAAAATACCTAAATCTTACTTCAGAATGCCTAAATTCAGACTCTGTCACCACCTTTAAATCCCAGTTTAAAGCTTATTTATTCAGACAGGTTTACTCAGTTCCATAGTTTGACTTTATGCACCTATGTGTTTTATATACGAATGTGTGTAATTAGTATTTAGAGGTCGACTGATAGGGGTTTTTCTAAGGCCGATGCGGATTTTTAAAAATTTGGTCAGACGATCACTGATATCGACAGCCGATATTTGAGGCTGTCGTCCCCCCCCCCCCCCTCCCCGATATCTACAGCTGATATTTAACCTCCTCAGACCCAGCTATGGGTTTTCTGTCCATATTTGTGGATAAGAGTTTCACAACTTTATACAAAAAAAAAAAGAAAAGAAAACTGTCCACGACACAGGACATTCCATAAAAATTTTAAAAACTGCATCTGAAAAAACTGTTGCATCATGATGTTTCCAATATAGGCACTTATTTAATAAAAAACAAAAAAAGCTGGTACTTTGCTGACATTTCCTGGGTCTTAGGAGGTTAAAGCCGGTATTTAAAGCCAATTGTTTTTTTTTTTTTTGTTTTTTTAAAGCACACTGACCGTAAAATCAATTGAAACAGTCAGATAAGTAAGATTTTTATGCAGCAATATGAATGAAATTATTAATACATGTACACATAGTACTTTTAACATTTCTTGAACTTGAAGTGCTGCCCACACAGGTGCCTGATCAAATTTCATCTAACATTTTTATTACTGATCAAATATCGGCTCTAGAAAAAAAAAAAATAAGGCTGATGGCTGATGTTGGAAAAACGATATATCAGTCGGTCTACCTCTATTTGAAATGTGTTTTCTTTTAATGTTCTGTACGGTGACCCTGAGTGTCCTGAAAGGCGTCTGTAAATAAAAGGTATTATTATTATTAAATTCTGATCATAAAATTGGAATAAATGGTGATAAATCCCTTAAGAAAAGTTGAAATCATTTGGAGCTGACACAAACGTAGCCCTTGGGTCTTTGTGGGTTAATGGACATTTGACGCTGAATGAATGCACGGGTCCTTAAAGCGGCGGCGTCCCCTATAGCTCGGCTCCCTCCCGGGGGTAGATCAGGCTGTTGACGCTGAAGCTGTTGTAGAAGTGGCTGTTGAACTGTCCGCTCTGTCCGCTGCCAAACGTGTTGTAGTACACTCCACGGTTGAAATGCAAGCCCTCGCCGTGCTCCGACGCCCCTGTGTCCTGCCCGCCGTGGTTGGCGTGGTACGGACTCAGAGCCGTAATGTTCCTGTTCGACAGCTCGTTCACCAGTCCCAGAGACCCCTGGGGCCGGCTGGGGGCCCCCGAGCTCAGCGTGGACATGCTGCTGTAAAAGTTATTGAAACACGGAGCGGCGGCGGCGGCGGAGGCCAAACCCGGGGGCGACAACGACGACGTGGAGCCTTTGTGGTTGTCGTTCATCGCCTCCATCTCTGGGGAGGACGGGCCCAGGAGCTGGGGGCTGTCTGAGGGCTTCAGAGGGGCCCCTGCCGCCGGCCGCCCATCCTCCACCTTTGTGGCCCCAACCGCTGCCACTGCCACTCCTCCTGCGCCGCTGGGATCGGAACGTCGCTTCCTTTTCCGACGGAAATTCCCATTATCGAACATCTTCTCACAGTTTGGATCCAACGTCCAGTAATTTCCTTTTCCTGTCGATGACAAACAAAACATAACATTTTATAGCTTTAATTTGGATAAAAATTAAACTCACTTGAGGTTTTGATGCTAAAATAAAACTAATTTAACCCTTTTAAACTGTTTTTGCATCCATTATTATGAAGTGAAAGCACTTTCTTTTGTCATTTTGCTCTTTATTTTGGATTCACCTGTTGCTTTTTCCATCATATTTGTACATTAAGCCAATTTTTATGGGTTTTCCTTATCAGTCAGGCAGACAGCTTGAGGGAACAATAATAAAATGACAGTAAATAGTAATAAATTAAACCTTTAAGTTAGAATTAAACACAGCATGACCAACAAAAATGAGTCTGAAACTAGTGAACATTTACTGCTGTTTTTGTTCCATTATGCACCTTTCATTACTGTTATCGTATTGTAC
The DNA here is from genome assembly GCF_902148855.1 of Sphaeramia orbicularis. Classification (NCBI taxonomy): domain Eukaryota; kingdom Metazoa; phylum Chordata; class Actinopteri; order Kurtiformes; family Apogonidae; genus Sphaeramia; species Sphaeramia orbicularis. The sequence goes on along the minus strand of NC_043978.1, from coordinate 15,156,626 downwards.
TGTTGCTTTTATTGTCAATATGTTTGATTTATATCTTTTGCATTCCATTATAGTTTTCTTTATACCACTTTATTCTTATTCTGTTTTTACCTCTTTTTTTTTTTTTTTTTTTTAAATTGCATGACATTAAATAGCAAGATGAGAAATAAACGGTTTCTCAGTTGTCTGTATGTCCTGTGAATTTAGAGAATTGACAATAAAAAAAATATCTCAATCTTGAATAAGTCTGTCATTACAGTGTGTTTTATTTCCATATATTCATATATATAAGTGTGTTACAAGTTCTCTGCAGAAGTAAAATGTATTTATATCCTTCAAAGACCCAGGAAAGTCAAAGTTTGGGCTTTTTTACATTAAATAATTTCTTTGATAGGACGTAGTATGATGCAACAGAAATTCTTTGCAGTGGGCAACATTTATTTATTTATTTATTTATGTATGCACGTATGTATTTACTTACTTACTTATTTATTTATTTATTAATTTCAAAGTGTCCTGCAGAGGACAAAAAAGCATTGCTGGGTCTCAGGAGAATATGTCATTTTTAGTATTTTAACAGTGCGTTGCCAACCTGTGAGGTGTTAAAAGAAATAAAATGTTGAAATCAATCACAATAAAGATAAGAAATGTTTTAGAGACTTTTTTAAAATATGAGGAGAAATGCAACATCCTCCTGAGACCCAGGAAAGTAAAAGTTTTGGCATTTTACGTAATTGCCTTGATTGGAAACAGCGTGATGCCACAGATTTTTTTTAAATTTATTTTTATGTATTTATTTATTTATTTGCAGTGGATATTTGTTTCTGTTTTTTTTAAGTAAAGCTGTGAATTTCTTGTCCCCTACAGAGGACAAAAAGCATTGCTGTGTCTCAAGAGGATATTAGAGATGTTTTGACTCTCACTGTTTAAGTTTTAGGTTTACATCACGTTCTTCCAGACATTTCAGACTCGTTTCTCGTCCAGGTGAAAAAAGTTTCCTACAGAAGACAAAAAAGCATTGCTGGGTCTCAGGAGAATATGTTATTTTTAGTATTTTAACAGTGTGTTGCCTACCTGTGAGGTGTTTAAAGAAATAAAAATGTTGAAATCGAACACAAAACAGATCAGAAATGTTTTAGAGATTGTTAGAATATGAGGAGAAATGAAACATCCTCCTGAGACCCAGGAAAGTAAAAGTTTTGGCATTTTACATAATTGCCTTGATTAGAAATTGCATAATGCTACAGATTTTCAAATAAGTTTTTTAAATATATTTTTTGCAGTGGACACTTGTTTTTGTTTTTTTAAGTAAAGCTGTGGAACTCTTGTCCCCACCAGAGGACAAAAAAGCATTGCTGGGTCTCAATAGAATATGTTGTTTTTAGTATTTTACCAGTGTGTTGCCTACCTGTGAGGTGTTAAAAGGAATAAAATTGTTGAAATCGATCACAATAACGATGAGAAATGTTTTTAGAGAAAACTTAAGACTATTAAAACATGAGGAGAAATACAGTATCCTCCTGAGACCCAGGAAAGTTAAAGTTTTGGCATTTTACATAATTGCCTTGATTAGAAACGGCATGCAACAGATTTTCTTTCTTTTTTTTTTTTTTTTAATATTCTTTGCAGTGGATGTTTTTTTTTTTTTTTTTGGTTTGTTTTTCTAAGTAAATCTGTGGAACTCTTGTCCCCTACAGAGGACAAAAATACATTGCTGGGTCTCAGTAGAGTGTGTTATTTTTAGTATTTTAACAGTATGTTGCCTACCTTTGAGGTGTTAAAATAAATAAGAATGTTGAAATCAATCACAATAAAGATAAGAAATATTTCATAGAATACAATATAAAGAGAAGTGTAATATCCTCCTGAGAACCAGGAAAGTAAAAGTTTTAGCTTTTTTACATTAAATAACTATCTTGATTACATTTTTTGCATTGGACTTTTTTTTTTTTAGTAAAGCTGTGAAACTCTTGTCCCCTAATGAAGACAAAAATACATTGCTGGGTCTCTGGAGAATATGTTACTTTTAGTATTTTAACAGTATGTTGCCTACCTGTGAGGTGTTAAAATAAATAAAAATGTTGAAATCGATCACATTAAAGATAAGAAATATTTTATAGAATAAAATATGAGAAGTGTAATATCGTCCTGAGAACCAGAAAAGTAAAAGTTTTAGCTTTTTTACATAAATAATTGCCTTGATTACATTTTTTAAAAACATTCTTTGCAGTGGACTTTGTAAAAATTATTTATTTATTTATTTTTTTAAAGAAAGCTGTGAAACTCTTGTCCCCTACTGAACACAAAAAAACATTGCTGGGTCTCTGGAGAATATGTTATTTTTAGTATTTTAACAGTGTGTTGCCTACCTGTGAGGTGTTTAAAGAAATAAAAAAGTTGAAATCGGATTGTTAAAATATGAGGAGAAATGTAATACTGTCCTGAGACCCAGGAAAGTAAAGTTTTAGTTTTTTTTACATTAAATAACTGCCTTGATTACATTTTTTAAAATATTCATTGCAGTGGACTTCTTATTTATTTATTTTTTTTTAATTATTTTATTTAATTTTTTTTTTTTTAAGTAAAGCTGTGAAACTCTTGTCCCCTAATGAAGACAAAAATACATTGCTAGGCCTCAGGAAAATGTTATTTTTAGTATTTTAACAGTATGTTACCTACCTGTGAGGTGTTAAAATAAATGAAAATTTTGAAATCGATCACAATAAAGATAGGGAATATTTTATAGGATAAAATATGAGAAGTGTAATATCGTCCTGAGAATCAGGAGAGTAAAAGTTTTAGCTTTTTTACATTAAATAACTACCTTGATTACATTTTTTTTACATATTCTTTGCAGTGGACTTTATTATTATTATTATTATTATTATTATTATTATTATTATTATTATTATTGTTCTTATTTTTTTTTTTATATAAAGCTGTTAAACTTTTGTCCCCTACAGAAGACAGAAAAACATTGCTGGGTCTCTGGAGAATATGTTACTTTTAGTATTTTAACAGTATGTTGTCTACCTGTGCGCTGTTAAAATAAATACAAATGTTGAAATCGGAGTGTTAAAATATGAGTAGAAATGTAATATCATCCTGAGACCCAGGAAAGTAAAGTTTTAGGTTTTTTACATTAAATAACTGCCTTGATTACATTTTTTAAATATTCTTTGCAGTGTACTTTTTTATTTATTTATTTATTTAAAATAAAGCTGTGACACTCTTGTCCCCTACTGAAGACAAAAAAAGCATTGCTGAGTCTCAGGAGAATAAGTTATTTTTTAGTATTTTAACAGTATGTTACCTACCTGTGATGTATTAAAATAAATAAAAATGTTGAAATCGGAGTGTTAAAATATGAGGAGAAATGTAATATTGTCCTGAGACCCAGGAAAGTAAAGTTTTAGGTTTTTTACATTAAATAACTGCTTTGATTACATTTTTTTTTTTAATATTCTTTGCAGTAGACTTTTTTTAATTGTTTTATTTTATTATTATTATTTTTATTTATTTATTTATTTATTTTAAGTAAAGCTGTGAAACTCTATTCCCCTACAGAAGCCAAACAAACATTACTGTATCTCAGGAGAATATTACAGAACTTTTTCCTCGCACTGCTCTTAGTTCTAGGTTTACTTCACGTTCATCCGGACATTTCAGACTTGTGTTCCAGGTGTGCAGTGCGTCATACCTGGATCGTCCTCGTCCCTCGGGACTTTCTTGAAGCAGTCGTTCAGAGACAGGTTGTGTCGGATGGAGTTCTGCCAGCCGGCTTTGCTCTTCTTATAAAAGGGGAAGTTATCTGCCACGTACTGGTAGATCTGGCTCAGGGTCAGCTTCTTTTCGTGCGCGTTCTGGATGGCCATGGCTATGAGCGCGGAGTACGAGTACGGAGGACGCACCAGTTTCAGCAGCTCCTCCTGACTGGCGATGGACAACCAGCCCAGGTCCGGACCCCCGAAGCCGGGTGAGTTGGTGAGGAACTGCCTCTGGGATCCGTAGGAGGGGGGGATGAAGGACGCGGGGTTGTTTCCGTGCAGGTACGCGGACGCGGACGAGTTGACGCCCGGGGGCCCGTTGAGCCACAGGTACGGGTTTGGAGACGATGCGTAATCCCCCAGGCCGTATCCGCCGGGGGGTCTTTGCGCGCCTTGGAGGCTCTGCTGGTGGTGGTACATGCTGCTGAAGTTCTCGCAGTACACGGCGGCCATATCCGGGGCCTCCTGTGCGCCTTTGGGTGGGAGCGAACCGACGGTCGGGGAGGTGTGGTGGTGCTGGTTCTGGTGGTTCTGGTGGTGCTGGTGGTGATGGGACTGAGGATCGATGGAGTTCATCACTCCCCCCAAAAAGATGCTGGAGCGGTTCGGCTGGCCTCTCTCTTCCTCTCTCTCTCTCTCTCTGGGTTGCTTTTTACGCACAAAGTAGCAGCAACAAGTGTCAGGGAGGCTGGAGGAGTTTGGGGAGTTTTAATAGTATGAAGCCTTGACAGCAGCCACATCCAGGCTCCAGACAATTCCCATCAGCCAATAGGCGCAGGGGGGTGTGGTTCTGGTCTCATGGCTCAGTCAGCTGGGAGTGGGGCAGTGCTAAGCCGTGGATCATTCGTTTTTCAATTTAAAAGCAAAAATCAAAAAAACAAAAACAAACCAAAAAAAAAAAAAAATCCCAAAAACAATCCGTGTATCATTCGTTTATTCGTTTTTCATTTTAAAACAAAAAATCAAAACACCAAAAAGAAAACAAAAAAACAATCCGTGTATCATCCGTTCATTTGTTTTTCGATTGAAAACCAAAAATCAAAAAACAAAAACAAAACGAAAAAAAACAAAACAAAAACACTCAATCCGTGTATCACTCGTTCATTAGTTTTTCAATTTAAAAACAAAAAACAAAAACAAACCAAAAAAAAATCCCAAAAACAATCCGTGTATCATTCGTTTATTCGTTTTTCATTTTAAAACAAAAAATCAAAACACCAAAAAGAAAACAAAAAACAATCCGTGTATCATCCGTTCATTTGTTTTTCGATTGAAAACCAAAAATCAAAAAACAAAAACAAAACGAAAAAAAAACAAAACAAAAACACTCAATCCGTGTATCACTCGTTCATTAGTTTTTCAATTTAAAAACAAAAAACAAAAACAAACCAAAAAAAAATCCCAAAAACAATCCGTGTATCATTCGTTTATTCGTTTTTCATTTTAAAACAAAAAATCAAAACACCAAAAAGAAAACAAAAAACAATCCGTGTATCATCCGTTCATTTGTTTTTCGATTGAAAACCAAAAATCAAAAAACAAAAACAAAACGAAAAAAAAACAAAACAAAAACACTCAATCCGTGTATCACTCGTTCATTAGTTTTTCAATTTAAAAACAAAAAACAAAAACAAACCAAAAAAAAATCCCAAAAACAATCTGTGTATCATTCGTTTATTCGTTTTTCATTTTAAAACAAAAAATCAAAACACCAAAAAGAAAACAAAAAACAATCCGTGTATCATCCGTTCATTTGTTTTTCGATTGAAAACCAAAAATCAAAAAACAAAAACAAAACGAAAAAAAAACAAAACAAAAACACTCAATCCGTGTATCACTCGTTCATTAGTTTTTCAATTTAAAACCAAAAAACAAAAACAAACCAAAAAAAAATCCCAAAAACAATCCGTGTATCATTCGTTTATTCGTTTTTCATTTTAAAACAAAAAATCAAAACACCAAAAAGAAAACAAAAAACAATCCGTGTATCATCCGTTCATTTGTTTTTCGATTGAAAACCAAAAATCAAAAAACAAAAACAAAACGAAAAAAAAACAAAACAAAAACACTCAATCCGTGTATCACTCGTTCATTAGTTTTTCAATTTAAAACCAAAAAACAAAAACAAACCAAAAAAAATCCCAAAAACAATCCGTGTATCATTCGTTTATTCGTTTTTCATTTTAAAACAAAAAATCAAAACACCAAAAAGAAAACAAAAAACAATCCGTGTATCATCCGTTCATTTGTTTTTCGATTGAAAACCAAAAATCAAAAAACAAAAACAAAACGAAAAAAAAAACAAAACAAAAACACTCAATCCGTGTATCACTCGTTCATTAGTTTTCAATTTAAAACCAAAAAACAAAAACAAACCAAAAAAAAATCCCAAAAACAATCCGTGTATCATTCGTTTATTCGTTTTTCATTTTAAAACAAAAAATCAAAACACCAAAAAGAAAACAAAAAACAATCCGTGTATCATCCGTTCATTTGTTTTTCGATTGAAAACCAAAAATCAAAAAACAAAAACAAAACGAAAAAAAAACAAAACAAAAACACTCAATCCGTGTATCACTCGTTCATTAGTTTTTCAATTTAAAACCAAAAAACAAAAACAAACCAAAAAAAAATCCCAAAAACAATCCGTGTATCATTCGTTTATTCGTTTTTCATTTTAAAACAAAAAATCAAAACACCAAAAAGAAAACAAAAAACAATCCGTGTATCATCCGTTCATTTGTTTTTCGATTGAAAACCAAAAATCAAAAAACAAAAACAAAACGAAAAAAAAACAAAACAAAAACACTCAATCCGTGTATCACTCGTTCATTAGTTTTTCAATTTAAAACCAAAAAACAAAAACAAACCAAAAAAAAATCCCAAAAACAATCCGTGTATCATTCGTTTATTCGTTTTTCATTTTAAAACAAAAAATCAAAACACCAAAAAGAAAACAAAAAACAATCCGTGTATCATCCGTTCATTTGTTTTTCGATTGAAAACCAAAAATCAAAAAACAAAAACAAAACGAAAAAAAAAACAAAACAAAAACACTCAATCCGTGTATCACTCGTTCATTAGTTTTTCAATTTAAAACCAAAAAACAAAAACAAACCAAAAAAAAATCCCAAAAACAATCCGTGTATCATTCGTTTATTCGTTTTTCATTTTAAAACAAAAAATCAAAACACCAAAAAGAAAACAAAAAACAATCCGTGTATCATCCGTTCATTTGTTTTTCGATTGAAAACCAAAAATCAAAAAACAAAAACAAAACGAAAAAAAAAAAAAAACAAAAACACTCAATCCGTGTATCATCCGTTCATTTGTTTTTCGATTTAAAAACAAAAAACAAAAACAAAACAAAAAAAGAAAAAAACATTCAATCCGTGTGTCATTTGTTCATTCGTTTTTCAATTTAAAACCAAAAATCAAAAACAAAACGAAAAAAAAAACCCAAAAAACACTCAATCCGTGTATCACTCGTTCATTAGATTTTCAATTTAAAACCAAAAATCAAAAAACAAAAACAAACAAAAAAAAAACCAACACAAAAACAATCCGTGTATCATTCATTCATTCGTTTTTCAATTTAAAACCAAAAATAAAAAAAAACACTCAATCTGTGTATCATTCGTTTTTCAATTTAAAACCAAAAACCAAAAACAAACCAAAAAAAAAATCCCAAAAACAATCTGTGTATCATTCATTTATTCGTTTTTCATTTTAAAACAAAAAATCAAAACACCAAAAAGAAAACAAAAAACAATCCGTGTATCATCCGTTCATTTGTTTTTCGATTGAAAACCAAAAATCAAAAAACAAAAACAAAACGAAAAAAAAAAAAAACAAAAACACTCAATCCGTGTATCATCCGTTCATTTGTTTTTCGATTTAAAAACAAAAAACAAAAAACAAAAATAAAACAAAAAAAGAAAAAAACATTCAATCCGTGTGTCATTTGTTCATTCGTTTTTCAATTTAAAATCAAAAACAAAACGAAAAAAAAACCCAAAAAACACTCAATCCGTGTATCACTCGTTCATTAGATTTTCAATTTAAAACCAAAAATCAAAAAACAAAAACAAACAAAAAAAAAAACCAACACAAAAACAATCCGTGTATCATTCATTCATTCGTTTTTCAATTTAAAACCAAAAATCAAAAAACAAAAACAAAACGGAAAAAAAAAAAAAAACACTCAATCCGTGTATCATTCGTTCATTAGTTTTTCAATTTATAACAAAAAATCAAAAAACAGACAAAAAAAAAATGCTCAGTCCGTGCATCGTTCGTTCATTCGTTTTTCAATTTAAAACCAAAAATAAAAAAAAACACTCAATCTGTGTATCATTCGTTTTTCAATTTAAAACCAAAAAACAAAAACAAACCAAAAAAAAATCCCAAAAACAATCTGTGTATCATTCATTTATTCGTTTTTCATTTTAAAACAAAAAATCAAAACACCAAAAAGAAAACAAAAAACAATCCGTGTATCATCCGTTCATTTGTTTTTCGATTGAAAACCAAAAAACAAAATGAAAAAAGAAAAAAACACTCAATCCGTGTGTCATTTGTTCATTAGTTTTTCAATTTAAAACCAAAAATCAAAAAACAAAAAAAAAAAACACTCAATCTGTGTAGCATCCGTTCATTCATTTTTCAATTTAAAACCAAAAATCAAAAACCAAAAAAAAAAACCCCACTCAATCTGTGTATCATTCGTTCATTAGTTTTTCAATTTAAAACCAAAAATCAAAAAACAAAAACAAACAAAAACAAACAACACAAAAACAATCTGTGTATCATTCATTCATTCGTTTTTCAATTTAAAACCAAAAATCAAAAAACAAAAACAAAACGAAAAAAAAAAACAAACACTCAATCCGTGTATCATTTGTTCATTCGTTTTTCAATTGAAAACCAAAAATCAAAAAACAAACAAAGAAAAACACCAAACAAAAAAAAAACCCACTTAATTCGTGTGTCATTCGTTCATTCGTTTTTCAATTTAAAACCAAAAATCAAAAAACAAAAACAAACAAACAAAAAAAAATCCCAAAAACAATCCGTGTATCATTCGTTTATTCGTTTTTCATTTTAAAATAAAAAATCAAAACACCAAAAAGAAAACAAAAAACAATCCGTGTATCATCCGTTCATTTGTTTTTCGATTTAAAAACAAAAAACAAAAACAAAACAAAAAAAGAAAAAAAACACTCAATCCGTGTATCATTCGTTCATTCGTTTTTCAATTTAAAACCAAAAATCAAAAACAAAAACAAAATGAAAAAAACAAACACTCAATCCGTGTATTATTCGTTCATTAGTTTTTCAATTTAAAACCAAAAATCAAAAAACAAAAACAAACAAAAAAAAACAACAACACAAAAACAATCCGTGTATCATTCATTCATTCGTTTTTCAATTTAAAACCAAAAATCAAAAAACAAAAACAAAACGAAAAAAAAAAAAAAACACTCAATCCGTGTATCATTCGTTCATTAGTTTTTCAATTTATAACAAAAAATCAAAAAACAGACAAAAAAAAAAACGCTCAGTCCGTGCATCGTTCGTTCATTCGTTTTTCAATTTAAAACCAAAAATAAAAAAAACACTCAATCTGTGTATCATTCGTTTTTCAATTTAAAACCAAAAAACAAAAACAAACCAAAAAAAAATCCCAAAAACAATCTGTGTATCATTCATTTATTCGTTTTTCATTTTAAAACAAAAAATCAAAACACCAAAAAGAAAACAAAAAACAATCCGTGTATCATCCGTTCATTTGTTTTTCGATTGAAAACCAAAAATCAAAAAACAAAATGAAAAAAGAAAAAAACACTCAATCCGTGTGTCATTTGTTCATTAGTTTTTCAATTTAAAACCAAAAATCAAAAAACAAAAACAAAACGAAAAAAAAAAAAAAAAACCCTCAATCCGTGTATCACTCGTTCATTAGTTTTTCAATTTAAAACCAAAAATCAAAAAACAAAAACAAACAAAAACAAACAACACAAAAACAATCTGTGTATCATTCATTCATTCGTTTTTCAATTTAAAACCAAAAAACAAAAAACAAAAACAAAACGAAAAAAAAAAAAAAAACACTCAATCCGTGTATCATTCGTTCATTAGTTTTTCAATTTAAAACAAAAAATCAAAAAACAGACAAAAAAAAACGCTCAGTCCGTACATCGTTCGTTCATTCGTTTTTCAATTTAAAACCAAAAATAAAAAAAACACTCAATCTGTGTATCATTCGTTTTTCAATTTAAAACCAAAAATCAAAAAACAAAAAAAAAAAAACACTCAATCTGTGTAGCATCCGTTCATTCATTTTTCAATTTAAAACCAAAAATCAAAAACCAAAAAAAAAAAAACCCCACTCAATCTGTGTATCATTCGTTCATTCGTTTTTCAATTTAAAACCAAAAATTAAAAACCAAAAAAAAAACAAACACTCAATCCGTGTATCATTTGTTCATTCGTTTTTCAATTGAAAACCAAAAATCAAAAAACAAACAAAGAAAAACACCAAACAAAAAAAAAAACCACTTAATTCGTGTGTCATTCGTTCATTCGTTTTTCAATTTAAAACCAAAAATCAAAAACAAAAACAAACAAACAAAAAAAAATCCCAAAAACAATCCGTGTATCATTCGTTTATTCGTTTTTCATTTTAAAATAAAAAATCAAAACACCAAAAAGAAAACAAAAAACAATCCGTGTATCATCCGTTCATTTGTTTTTCGATTTAAAAACAAAAAACAAAAACAAAACAAAAAAAGAAAAAAAACACTCAATCCGTGTATCATTCGTTCATTCGTTTTTCAATTTAAAACCAAAAATCAAAAAACAAAAACAAAATGAAAAAAACAAACAAACACTCAATCCGTGTATCATTCGTTCATTAGTTTTTCAATTTAAAACCAAAAATCAAAAACCAAAAACAAACAAAAAAAAACAACAACACAAAAACAATCCGTGTATCATTCATTCATTCGTTTTTCAATTTAAAACCAAAAATCAAAAAACAAAAACAAAACGAAAAAAAAAAAAAACACTCAATCCGTGTATCATTCGTTCATTAGTTTTTCAATTTATAACAAAAAATCAAAAAACAGACAAAAAAAAAAAACGCTCAGTCCGTGCATCGTTCGTTCATTCGTTTTTCAATTTAAAACCAAAAATAAAAAAAACACTCAATCTGTGTATCATTCGTTTTTCAATTTAAAAACAAAAAACAAAAACAAACCAAAAAAAAATCCCAAAAACAATCTGTGTATCATTCATTTATTCGTTTTTCATTTTACAACAAAAAATCAAAACACCAAAAAGAAAACAAAAAACAATCCGTGTATCATCCGTTCATTTGTTTTTCGATTGAAAACCAAAAATCAAAAAACAAAATGAAAAAAGAAAAAAACACTCAATCCGTGTGTCATTTGTTCATTAGTTTTTCAATTTAAAACCAAAAATCAAAAAACAAAAACAAAACGAAAAAAAAAAAAAAACCCCTCAATCCGTGTATCACTCGTTCATTAGTTTTTCAATTTAAAACCAAAAATCAAAAAACAAAAACAAACAAAAACAAACAACACAAAAACAATCTGTGTATCATTCATTCATTCGTTTTTCAATTTAAAACCAAAAATCAAAAAACAAAAACAAAACGAAAAAAACAAACAAACACTCAATCCGTGTATCATTCGTTCATTAGTTTTTCAATTTAAAACAAAAAATCAAAAAACAGACAAAAAAAAACGCTCAGTCCGTGCATCGTTCGTTCATTCGTTTTTCAATTTAAAACCAAAAATAAAAAAAAACACTCAATCTGTGTATCATTCGTTTTTCAATTTAAAACCAAAAATCAAAAAACAAAAAAAAAAAACACTCAATCTGTGTAGCATCCGTTCATTCATTTTTCAATTTAAAACCAAAAATCAAAAAACAAAAAAAAAAACCCCACTCAATCTGTGTATCATTCGTTCATTCGTTTTTCAATTTAAAACCAAAAATTAAAAACCAAAAAAAAAAAAAAAAACACTCCATCCGTGTATCATTTGTTCATTCGTTTTTCAATTGAAAACCAAAAATCAAAAAACAAAGAAAAACACCAAACAAACAAAAAAAAACACTTAATCCGTGTGTCATTCGTTCATTCGTTTTTCAATTTAAAAACAAAAATAAAAAAAAAACAACAAAAAAAAACCACTCCTTTTTTTGTTTTTCATTTTCAAAATCACAATGAAAAACAGATAATGGTTTGTAATCCGTGTATCATTCTTTCATTCGTTTTTCAATTTAAAACCAAAAATCACCAAAAATCAAAAAACAAAAATATGACTCGTTTTTTTGTTTTTCATTTTCAAAACCAGAATGAAAAACAGATGACAGTTTGTTTTTCCATTTCCCAATTTTGTGCTCAAATGAAAAATGGAAAAAACGGATAAAAAACATTTCATCCGATTTTGCTATTTTCAATATAGTTCAGTTGTCTGACCCGGAAGTCGTCGTAACTAGGGAAAAAAACAAACGGAATCATGGCCGGACTGGAGGAATATTTTGCTATAATTAAGCAGCTGTTTATCTCGTTAATTCAGAAAAACAGAGCCAAATTTATTTTTTTGTATGAATGCAATATGCTTCTGAATCAAACAGCTGCTTAAGTATAGCAAAATGTTTCTCCAGTCCGGCCATGATTCCATTTGTTTATTTTTTCCCTCATAACGACTACTTCCGGGTCAGACAACTGAGCTATATTGAAAATAGCAAATCAGATGAAATGGTCGTTATCCGTTTTTTCCATTTTTCATTTGAGCACAAAATCGGGAAATGGAAAAACAAACCGTTATCCGTTTTTCATTCTGGTTTTGAAAATGAAAAACAAAAAAAACAGCCGTTTTTTTTATTTTTGGTTTAAATTGAAAAACGAATGAACGAATGATACACAGATTAGTGCTTTACCCAAACGGCTTTTCTGTCAAAACCTCCAGGGGAGACTCCACTGGGATCCTGCTGGGTTCACATTCTCTCCGAGGGGCTGAGGCTGTGATCATATAGCATCAGTCAACAAACACACACACACACACACGCACGCACGCACGCACACACACGCACACACACACACACACACACACACACACACACACACACACACACACAGACGCACATGGAGACCAGCAGCTTCTGCATACTTTATAAGGATACTTAAAGGTGGGGTCTGAGATTTCTGCAGCATTTTTTGTTATATTCCTTCAAATCCCCTTCACACCCTAATTACAACTAATTAATTAAATGCTCTAACACAAAAATGTAAAAAATCAGTCACCTGTGGAACGGGCAGGACTGAAAAAACACCATCCAATCATTTTGAGCGCCCACTCGAAATGATTGAACGGTGATATGTCTATCAAACTCAACTGCCATTTGCCCCTCCCCCCTTCCCCCTTCTGCACGTACCCCTCTTCGCGTTCCCAGAGGCTGGAGGCTGTACAGGAAGTGTAGCCAGAGCTTGGCTATATTAGTGATATTAGGATGGAAAGTTCACCTGCATAAAAAAATAAAAAATAAATAAAAAAGGAAAGTTCACCTGCAGACTGTTTAGTCACTAACATAAACCACTAGGAAACGTAACGTTAGTCACATAGGTCTGAACTGGGACTGATCTGGAAGAGTGGGGGTGTTGGAGGAAACTGAAGGAGCTATGCATGGATACGCGAGCAGGAGGCTCAGCTGGGGTCGTAGTCCGGGTAGGAGCCTGAGGCGTACGGGACCGGAGCAGGGAACGGAGCCTCAGCCAGTGTCGGAGATGGTTCGGCCGAACCGGACCGGACCGGCCCGTAGACGGCGTCGGAGCCCAACCCGGGTACGGAGCAGAGCAGAGGCAGCGAATTGTTGCTGTGCAGTGCTCGTGAACTTTCGGGAACAAGCATTGCGCGTGTCACCACTCTGGAGGCGTGGCTTCAGAGGGACGTCTGAAGAAAGGGGTTTGGACTTTTGAACTGAGTATTTTCAAAATGTAGCTAGCTCGAACCGTTTTTCCAAGATCTCAGACCCCACCTTTAACTCATACCATGCTCTTAACTAGGGGTGTAAGAAAATATTGGTTCTGCAATGTATTGCGATATTTCATCTCCCAATACTGTATCGATATTAAAAAGTACTGTATCGATATTTTTAGGCATTTATTCAAATGCAGATATTGTGGAGGTTCATTTTTGTTTTTCTCTATTGTTTAGATTTTACTTATTATTATTTAACACTCTTTTATTAAATAATGTTAGTTCCTTTGTTGAGGTTGCACAAAGATACCGTACTTTCCGGACTATAAGCCACTACTTTTTTCTTGTTTTGAACCCCGCGGCTTATACAGCGATGCAGCTCAAGTATAGATTTATACAGGCTAACAGCCACCAGGGGGTGCTATAGCAGGAAGCACAAAAGTCAGACAGACAGGTGGAAGAGGTGATGAAGAGAAGTTTTAAGCTTAACTTTTAACAATCATTTTGTGTGTCATGCACAAACCCTCATCGTGGAAAACACACGAAGAAATGCATATTTTGCAGCTTTTAAGTTAAAAGCAATTGATGCGTCTGTCTAAGAAGGAAATAGAGCTGCAGCACGGAAGTGCCATTGAGCAACAACGGAGGAGAGACGTAGAAGGAGTGTGACAGAGCCTTTCTGAGGCTGTTCAACTCCGACACTGAAGAAGACGACTGCAGTGGTTTAATGAGCAGAAGGAAGATGAAGATACAGACTGACTTTTCTGGGTTTTTGAACCAGCCGTGTTCCTGCCGTTTTACTGCCGTGTTACAGGCACTGTTTGGAAAAAAGCAGTGAAGGTATGGAAATAAATATTTAGATAATCTTTCTGTTTACCATCTTTCTGTGTAAATATCTCATGTCACAACGTGGACACCTGCGACTTATAGTCAGGTGCGACTTAAAGTCAGCCGCGGCTTTAGGTGCAGCTTATATTCCGGTGCGCTTTATAGCCTGGAAAGTACGGTAATGTTCTGATGTTCGTTCTGAACTGATAGAATATGAACATTTGAACAGGATCTTAAACTGTAATGTCTGTCAAACATGATTTAAGTTTGAACACAGAAACATTTTGTGATATAGCATTAGATCCTGTTCTAATCAAATAAAAATGTGGTTAGTATTTGTGCACATTTCTGGTGTAATTCAATTCTTCAAGGAAATAATCATTTTAAAAAAGGAAAATAAACAAAAAATTGCCTTTTCAACAGTATCGTGATATATTGTGTCGTGATCCTAGCATTGGGATTTGTATCGTATCGCCACATTCTTGCCAATACAGACCCCTACTCTTAACTGAATGTGCAATAACCTGCTCTACATCCCAGTACTTTTAATTCATATGTGCAATAACTTGTTACCTGTCAGTACTCTTATTATTATTACTTTTTTAAAAAATTTTTTATAATACTTTATTTTACAAATGTGTATTTGTGTTTGTCTGTGCAATAAGTGTTTTTTTATATGTTTTAGCTGTGTTTATGTTTTGTATCTGTCTTTTTTGTCATATCTATATCTTTTTCTAACTCCGTGAATCAGGGAAATGCACAAGAATTCCAATGTACATATATGTGCAAATGGCAAATAAAGTCTATTCTATTCTATTCTATTCTATTCTATTCTATTCTATTCTATTCTATTCTATTCGACTCCAAATTTTAGGAACCTTTTATTCTTATCAGCCACATAATATGGAACACAAGGTTAGATTTGGACATAAATTATAATTAAACTTTATAAGAACTGAAACAGCCGTACAGTTTTGACCCAGGACAGGATAAATATCTGATTTACTGCATGAAAAAAACTGGCTTAAATTTTGGTGGTTTTTTTGTGTTTTTTTTTTTTTTTTTTTTTTTTTTTTTTTTAATAAAGTTGTGAACTCTTGTCACAAATATGGACAAAAACTCATAGCTGAGTCTTCGGAAGGTAAGATAAGATATGATATGGTATTATGTTGTCTGTAAATTTTTTTTTTTTTTTTTACCTCCGCCAAGGAGGTTATGTTTTTGTCGGTGTTGGTTTGTCTGTCTGTATGTTTGTGTGCATGATAACTCAAAAAGTTATGGACGGGTTTGGATGAAAATTTCAGGAAATGTTGATACTGGCACAGGGAACAAATGATTAAATTTGGTGGTGATCGGGGATGGGGGGGGGGGGGGGGGGGGGCACTGATCTGCCTTGGCGGAGGTCTGCGCTCCCTGAGTGCTTGTAGTTTTTTTTTTTTTTTTTATCTGCAAGTGGGACTTGAGATGGAAATTAGCTGTATGGCTATAATCTCTTGCATTTACTTGTAAATGTTCATTAATACAAACTGTCCCATTTTAAAAATCAATCAATCAATCAATAAGTTAATATGAGGCCTTTTTCATGCCACAATGGGGAAACTTGCAACAGCAGCACAGTAGAGAGCAGAATAAAATGCACTCACAACAAACAACTGATCAAATAAGAAATATAAAAAATAAACAATACATATCAAATCTCAGCCAATTATGAACATCATGCATAGGAAGAGTGAATATGAATGAGGGATAAATGGAGGACAGGGAAGAATAAAGTGCAGAGGACAGACCTTCCTCCTCTGCATCTGCATAAAATGCTTCCAATCAACATATGAACGTTCAGTTTACACAGTTTTTGGGACAATCAGTCTGCTCATTTTGATTAAAACATAGTGTTTGGGAGTTTCTCTTTACTTTTAGGAACTTTATTTTGATGTTTAAATTTTGACAGTACAATAATTACCTACTTTTACACATGCTGCATGATTTATCTTTGTTTAATACATTACAGAAGATAACTTTGCTCCATTGTTAAAATTAAAATGAAGAAACCCTGTTGCTTACAGCTCCCTACATTGTGTTTGAAGAAATTTGAATTTGATCAGTTTGATTGTTTCAGTGATTTAACAGTGATACCAGGTCTAGCAAATACACGAGCCCAGTTGTGTCTCTATAGCCCCCCCCCATTTTTAACCCTTTCGTGCATAGGTCACTACAATGGACAGTTCTTCTCCAGCTGTTCTCTTGTATATTCATGGGTTTTGTTGTTTTAGTTCCATATCAGCCAACACAGTGGACACTTTTGCATCATCCCATACACTGACATTCATACCATTACTGTAACTGTAATGTTCTTGATAAACCTGATCTGCAGTGACATGTTTGAATGTAAATCAATTGTTATTTGTTAGACAAAAAGTTTTTTTTTTTTGCATATTATCTCCATGAAGTGAGTAATTACTAGCATTAGAATATGTTAAAGTGTGAGAAGACATCAGATTAGCATCATTAAAAATGTTTTTATTTCATTGTTTTCATATCACTTTCTGATATTTGGTTTTAAACACATTTCTTTAGTTCAAAAATTAGATGCATGGATATTTTTGTAACTCCATAGAAAAAAAAAACTCGATCACATTGTTTTTTTCATGGCTAAAGAGGAACAAAAACACTCAAAAAATAAATCTTGACTCAGGTTCTCACAATTCATGCATGAAAGGGTTAAATGTGTTCTCGTTTACTTATGGGTTTTTTTTCATCTTGTACATGTTTTTTTTTTTTTTATATAGATTTTCTTTTCCAGGTATAAATATATCTGAACTGTCCATTTCACCTTCATCTTCCAAGTTTCACTTTTTCAGCAGCTTAAATATAATAATTAAAAATAAGAATTTGATTCTGCCATTTGTACAAAATACAAATCATTAACCCTGATTGGCCCATCCATGGGACAGACACAATCACCCATTACAAGAAAATAATCAAATAGGATAATGGTTTATTTTCAACTGTTGCTCAAAGTTTAGACCCTAATGTTCACAAAAAAGTGAAAGACTGAAAGTATATTTTAGTGCAAATATTATCATTTGGAAATGACTGACGGTTTTTGAGGCTAAATACATGATATTAACTCTTTCATGCATGAATTATTAGAACCTTAATCAAGATTTTTTTTCCTGAGTGTTTTTATTCCTCTTTAGGCATGAAAAAAAAAAAAAAAAACGTGATTGAATTTTTTTTAAATCAACCTGTTTTTCATGGAGTTACAAAAATGTCCACTCAGCTACACCATGAATTTTATTCTTGAAGCAAAGAAACACGTATTTAAAACCCAATATCATCAAGTGATATGAAAACAGTGAAATGAAACCATGTTTAATGCAGCTAATCTGATGTTTTCTCACATTTTAACATATTCTAATACTAGTTCTTACTCACTTCATGGAGATAATATGCAAAAAATAAACAATTGATTTCCACTCAAGAACCAATCAAGAACAGCAAAGTTACAATAATGGTATGAATTGCAGTTTATGAGATGATGTATAAGTGTCCACTGTGTTGGTTGACATGGAACTAAAACAACAAAATCCATGAATATACAAGAGTAAAGCTGAAGAGTATCTGTCCACTGTAGTGACCACTATACATGAAAGAGTTAAAATGTGGGGCAAAAAGAAAGAAATGATTTTTTTTTTACATCATAAATCCAGCCATGTGGCCATGTTTGTAGTTCTATGAAAGGGGAGAAGCTACTGAGTCATATGAAATGAAACATGCTATGGACTACAACACCCAGCTGATGTCAGATCCGTGTGTAAATACCCTCACACCATCATGTTATAGGAAGGTTTTACACACAGCACATGGGAGATAAAGGGGGATCTGTGTTCAGGTAACCGTTGTTCTTCAACATTAATGTACTGCACACCATAAAAAACACCAATGCTAGGTCTAATACCGCAGGACGACTGGGACAAAGTCCAAACTCCATGTAGTCTCCCCTTTCAGCTGACATATTTTCCATTTTTCTGCCCATCATCCTCTACTGGTTTGGTGCATGTGCACTAATGCCTGTGAGGACCCACATGGAGCTTTTAGAAGTCATAGTCAAACTGGGTTCAGGTGTTTCATACAGGTGATAGCTCCGCCCACTAATTACCTGCAAGAAGAAACCAACAGGAAGTAAAACAGAGGGGTTGACGACAGTCATAGTAAAGTAACAGGTTTTATGTAGAGGTTTTATACTTCAGTCATTTTAGTTCAAATTAAAGTTTTATGTCTTCACTTACGTTTATAATAAGTTAAACACATTAGAGACATGATTTTAATGATCTTAAGTTTATTTATTTTTTGTCCTTTTGTCCTCAACCTTCATCTGATGCTTAAGTAGAGACATGTTTGTTTGACATATTTTTATTATTATCATGTGTGTATCAATATTGTTTTAATTTTTATTGATTTATGTTGTACATTTTTCCTGTTCGCCATCTTTTGTTGAGTAATTTTTTTCTAAAATCTGTATTTTTAAGTAGAGTTACTGCTTGGTTTCCAACCAACCAACCAACTGAATAACCAAACAAACAACTAAACAAGCATAACAACCAAGCAAACAAACAAACAACCACCAACTGACTGAACATCCAACCAACCACCAAAATAAACAAACACCAACTGACTGAACAAGGATACGACCAACCACCCAACTGACCAACCACCCAACCAACCAACTGACGCAACCAAACAACCAAATAAACAAACACCACATGACTGAACAAGGAACCAACCAACCAACCAACCAACCAACCAACACAACCAACCAACCAACCAACCAACCAAATAAACTAACACCAAATGACTGAACAAGGAACCAACCAACCAACCAACCAACCAACCAAACAACCAAACAAACAACCAAACAAACCAACATCCACTGACTGAATGAGGAACCAACCAACCAACCAACCAACCAACCAACCAAACAAACAAACAAACAAACAAACAAACAAACAAACAAACAAACAAACAAACAAACAAACAAACAAACAAACAAACAAACAAACAAACAAACAAACACCAACTGATTGAACAAAGAACCAACCAACCAGTAGTTGATGTTGTGTTTTATCTTAAATTGAAGTAATAGGATCATTATAATTACAAAGATTATTCATATTTTTTGGTGCCATTTATAATAAAAGCTGAACTAAGGATTTGCAGCTACCAAACACTGATGAACTACTAATTAACTGATTCATTCGTTCATATACTCAGCTTAAATAAAACTGAAACATGATGTAATATCATAGAACCAGGCGCAGACTGTAGCGGCGTTTTCAGACCGACAGAGAACCGTGCTGGTGCCGGTTCCTGCATCTAACCTGGAACCAGCCGACGTGTTCACAACGAAAGTCAGAGCGTTCAGGAACCAAAAATTTGACCAATAAACCAAGTTGTACTGTTCTGTGTTACATCAAATAAAAACCATCTTTTGAGAGTTCTATGTCATCTTTATCGCCGCTCGTACATTCATTTACAGACACGCAATTTTTCTCCTACAACTTATCCCATCATGCATCAGTCCCACTACATCTACGGTAAGTGTCGAGGGACAAAACAGTAGAAATGAACGTGGGCCATTGACGGGCAAGCACTTTGGTTCCTAGTGTAACTGATGTGGGAACTTGTGTTGTTCCAAGGTACGTATCCCTGCTCAGAAGTGTTTCCCCTGGCCTCAGGAGCAAAATTTTGGCTTTTTATCTCAGAATTATGGCTGTCTTATCTCATAATTTCAACTATTTAACTCATAATTCTGGCTTTTGTATCTCATAATTATGACTTTTTATCACATAATTTTGACTATATGTCTCAATTATGGCTTTCTTATCTAATAATTATAACTCTTAACCTCATAATTTTGACTATTTATCTCATAATTTTGATTATTTATCTCATAATTATGGCTTTCTTATCTCATAATTTTGACTTTTAGCTCAGAATAATGACTTTTTATCTCATAATTTCGACTATTTATCTCTTAATTATGGCTTTCTTATCTCATAATTTTTGACTTTAAGCTCATAATTTCAACTTTGTGTCTCACAATTTCTGCTATTTATCCCAGAATTTCGACTATTTATCTCAAAATTTCGACTTGTAGCTCATAATTATGACTTTTTATCTCATACTTTCGATTTTTTATGTCATAATTGTGAGATAAAAAGTCAAAATTATGCTTCTGCGGCCAGGGGAAACACTTCTCAGCGGGGATACGTACCTTGGCACACCACCTATTCTGATACCGGGCTGGCAGGTCTGAAAACAGCTAAAGAACTTCCAGCTGTCAACTTTTCTTCTGAGGTAACTGGTTTTGATGGTACTTAAATAAGGTAACTAGTTGAAGATAACTTGAATCTGGTGAGTGGTGAGTTGCAATTTGTCAATTTCTTTCCATAAAACACACCAGAAGTCACAATTTAAAGGGTTATTTTGCAAAATTTTCCTCCGGGGGAGCATGCACCCGGACCCCTAGTGTTGCTAGGTTACTTAGAAGAAACACTAGATACAGACATATATATATATATATATATATATATATATATATATATATGTATATATATATATATATATATATATATATATATATATATATATATATATATATATATATATATATATATATATGTATATATATATATATATATATAAAATATGAGATATAAAGTGGTGTGCAATGTAAATATGTGCAAATTAAATACTGTATGAAAGGGTGGAGTTAAGAATCAGATGATGCTTCTTAGTTTTCAAATGAAGAGTCTGTAGTGAAAGTGAACACAGAGTTACGGAGTCATATATCTTTTGGGTGAAGTATCAGGTTTTTAGTTTTATTGGCATTAAAAATGAGGTGATAATTTTACACAAATACAAAGGGACAGTCAACACTGCAGTAGGATTAATAAATAATCTGACAGTTTTACTACAATGGACTGTAAGTACCAAAAATAAGTCGTCTTTCTACTTACTTTTCTATTGCTTTGTTTTGTGAACCTTATTTTTAACTGTTCGCAACTTTTTGATCAAAAATAAATTGGTCCAGGACCCAGAAAATTAAATTTTTCCTTGAAGTAAAGTGTGAAAAATTGCGTTGTTGTATTTTATAGATTGAAAAGAGACAAATGAGATGGCAATAACAATGTCGAGGTCTAAGAAACTGTAGAGAACCTGCAGTAACTGCTGACTAAACCCAGTCCTCTGCAGCCACTGATTGGAAAAACAAGGAAGTATCACAAAAAAAAAGTAAGTCGACTGACTCCACTTGAACTAAAAATAATGAACAAACTAAAAAAAAGTCGTCAAAAAATGGAGGTGGAAGGATTGTGTGCTGCTTTCTTTTAATAACACATCCTTGATTAGAATAGTTTAAGTTATAACCTGCAGAAATAAAGGCTGGTTCAGCAGATGGATCCGAGAATCTATATGGAAAATAGAATATAAAAGTTAACAAGAAGTAAAATAAAAATAGAACTAAAAGTATAATAAAATAAAAATAGACATAAACTAGAAAAGGACTACAAAAGTCTACAAAAATAATGCATTTATGTTTGAATAAATATTGCATCGTTATTTCAAGAACAGAGAATTTTGCACAAACTGCAGAATATTACTGCACACAGTTCACACTATACAGGGTTATTGCACATTATCAGAAGTGATTACAATGTGAAATAAACTTTATAAAGCATTTGGTTGCAAAGTCAAAATGTTAGAGCATACAAGGAGGTTGCAGAACATGTTGGTGTTTCCATGTCCACTACAGAGCCTCTGAATGTCCGCATGAGACATGTTTAATTCCACTGAAAAGTTGAAAAACTACATTTTACCTGAATTATTTAATTATGACGATAGCATCAGTGGTTCCAAAGTTACTGAACATTTTATAACTATACATTTCAGACCTGAGTCACTGTTGTCAGTATTAGGTGATGTGCACTGTTTTCCTAGTTTTTCCCTCTTTTAGACTTTGTTTATTATGTCTATTTTTGTCAAATTTGGTAGATTTTTTTCCTAGATAATTGCATTTTTTCTAGGTTAACTATTTTTGTCCTTTTGTAGTATTTTTGCTCTTTTTGTATGCTTGAGCTTAATTAGCTTGGCGCCACTTAATGCTATACAGTGAAGAACCTGTGGGGTGCGGCTCACTCTGTTTCCACATCATAAGGGGGAGAACAGTGATGGTTCTAAGGACTCATGACTGACAGGGGCCATAAAATATTGTAAAACTTGCATCTTTTTCATCGATCTTACACAAAATCACGTATTTTAACCCATAAAAACCCAAATAGCCATTGATGACTAAAACCATCTACTGATCTAAACTGTTAAACCCTGACCATATTTTCAGGGGGAAAAACGCCTAAAAAGACATACCCAAAGTAAATGAAGAATTACTTCACAATAATAAGGTTCATATGGATGTTCTTGGTGTCTATGGACATTTAGAGACCTCACAGAATCTATTCCCATTGTCTAAAATATTGTATCTATTACTGTGCCTGAGTAAACTGTAACAAACTAAAAGAGAAATTGGAATTTTTTTTATCCTCGCCTGTTTTTTTTTTTTGGCTGGATTGATGATGATACGCATAAATTAATTGTTCGTGTCGGAGATTTTTAATAGCGTATATTTCACCCCACAAAGATTAAAAATCAATGTTTGAACATTAAAGTTTGCACTAAAATACACTTTTGATGTACTTTTATTAACATTAGGGTCTAAACTTTGAGCAAAAGTTGAAAAAAACATCCATTGTCCTGATTTATTATATTTTTTATAGTAGATGAATATTAATATCATTTTTTAGCCCTAATATAATTTTGTGGCCCTATTGGCCCGCCGGTGGGTTGATAGGGCTAAAGGGACCCAAACATCCACCATCAAACAAAACCATCTTCTGATCTGAACTGTTTAATACCTGTTGAGCCACTAATCCTATCAATACATGTAAATAATTGTTGTAAAATACAGTTTGCCATCTTTTCATGGTCATCAAATATGACCCATTTGGATGTTCAGAGGCTCTGTAGTTACCATGGAAACACCATCATCTTCTACGACATTGATTCACCAGTAAAACCCATGGAAGTTGGATCAATGACAATGGATGGAGACACTCGCTTTTACTTTCATTTAATGATATCTTTGCCGAAAAAGTCAGTTTTTCTTCAGTTTTCTCTGTTTTTTGGTAAAATAACCATCAATTTTAATCTGAACTTTTATGAACATCTACATGATTAGTAAATTAACCCTTTCATGCATGAATTATGAGAGCCTTAATTAAGATTTTTTTTTTCTAACTGAGTGTTTTTATTCCTCTAGGCATTAAAAAAACATCGCAATTGACATGTTTTTGAACCTTTTTTCATGGAGTTGCAAAATGTCCTTTCAGCTGGACATCATGCATTTAATTTTTGAACTGAAGAAACATATTTACTGATATACTGTGTGAAAACTATGAAATAAAAACATTTTTAATGCAGCTAATCGGATGTTTTCTCACATTTAAACATACTCTAATACTGGTTATTACTCACTTCATGGAGATGATATCCAAAAAAAGAAACCATTTGTTTAAAAAAAAACAAAAAAAACCCTTGTTCATTACAGTTTAATAACAATAACAAGCAACTGATTTCTACCCAAACATGTTAGTACAGATTAAGTTTATGAAGAACAACAAAGTTATAGTAACAGTATGATTGTCAGTGTATGGGATGGTGCATAAGTGTCCTCTGTGTCGGCTGATATGAAACTAAAACAACAAAAACCATGAATATACAAGAGAACAGCTGCAGAATAACTGTCCACTGGAGTGACCACTATGCATGAAAGGGTTAAATACAGGGAAATACATGATTTACACAGAAAAAATGCAAAATTCACAGGATAAATCACTTAATAAAAGATTAAAATAGAGAAAAATTAATTACAAACTGTAACAAAAGAAGCACTGGGTCTTTATAGGTTAAGCAGATTATTGATCCATGGCTGCAGTGTTATATTTTTAGGGTTTGCACAGTTTGCAGTACTGAACCAGTGGGGTCTCAAATCCCAAATCTCTGGTGGCACCCTTAATTGTTGAACTTCTCTTATGGAGCAGCAGCTCCACCTACAGCTGCCAAATTTAAGAAATATGAAGGTTTGGTTTGTAATATATAAAACCCACCACAAGATGGCAACAACTCACTGCTCAATGTAGTATAAAGTCTGAACATGTAGTACCTGAAGCCTCCACCAGAAGGAGCTCCACACCACTGTTAATGTGTTTGGATCCAGAGCAGAAGAAACCTTTGGCCGTTTTACCTCAGAAATCCAATAAGAAAGTGTGGTTTTATGATGAGAGCTCCTGCAGATCGAGATTATTCTTACTCCACAGTAAGACCAGTAATTCCCTGCGTTATGGTCTTAACCCATAAAGACCCAGTGCTTCTTTTATGGCCATCCCAAAAATATTTTTTTCCCTATATTTAACTTTTCTTAAGTGATTTATCACCATTTATTATCACTTTATCCTCTGTATTTTGCTTTTTTTTTTCTCAGTGAACATCAGGTGTTTTCCTATATTTAATTCACTGATCATGTGGATGTTCATAAAAACTCAGATTAAAGTTGAGGGTTATTATATAAAAAGCAGAGAAAACTGAAGAAAAAGGGACTTTTTCTGCAAAATGTACCATTAACTGTCTGTCCATCCATTGTCAACAGGTATTAAACAGTTCAGATCAGTAGATGGTTTTGTTTGATGGTGGATGTTTGGGTCTTTATGGGTTCAATGCCAATACATCAAGACAATTTTTTTTTTTTGCTAATCACATTTTTAAGGACTTTTTTTTTTAGTTTTAACCCATAAAGACCCAGTGCTTCTTTTATGGCCATTCCAAAATATTTTTCTCTCCATATTTAACTTTTCTTAAGTAATTTATCACCATTTATTATCACATTATCCTCTGTATTTGGCATTTTTTTCAGTGAACATCAGGTGTTTTCCTATATTTAATCCACTGATCTTGTGGATGGTCATAAAAGCTCAGATTAAAATTGAGAGTTATTCTATCAAAAACAGAGAAAACTGAAGAAAAAGTGATTTTTTTCAGCAAAATATACCATTAACTAAACATAATCTAAGTCTGTCCATCCATTGTCAACAGGTATGAAACATTTTAGATCAGTAGATGGTTTTGTTTGATGGTGGATGTTTGGGTCTCTATGGGTTAAAAACTAATACATCAAGACAATTTTTTTTTTATTTTTATTTTTTTATTTTGTTAATCACATTTTTAAGGACTTTTTTTTTAGTTTTAACCCATAACGACCCAGTGCTTCTTTTATGGCCATTCCAAAATATTTTTTTCCCTATATTTAACTTTTTAAAAGTGATTTATTACCATTTATTATCACATTATCCTCTGTATTGTGCGTTTTTTTCAGTGAACATCAGGTGTTTTCCTATATTTAATCCACTGATCATGTGGATGTTCATAAAAGCTCAGATTAAAGTTGAGGGTTATTATATAAAAAGCAGAGAAAACTGAAGAAAAAGGGACTTTTTCCAGCAAAATATACCATTAACTGAACATAATCGAAGTCTGTCCATGCATTGTCAACAGGTATGAAACATTTTAGATCAGTAGATGGTTTTGTTTGATGGTGGATGTTTGGGTATCTATGGGTTAAATGCTAATACATCAAGACATTTTTTTTTTTTTTGTTAATCACATTTTAAGGACTTTTTTTTTAGTTTTAACCCATAAAGACCCAGTGCTTCTTTTATGGCCATTCCAAAAAAAATTCTTCTCTATATTTAACTTTTCTTAAGTGATTTATCACCATTTATTATCACATTATCCTCTGTATTTTGCTTTTTTTTTTCTCAGTGAACATCAGGTGTTTTCCTATATTTAATCCACTGATCATGTGGATGTTCATAAAAGCTCAGATTAAAGTTGAGGGTTATTATATAAAAAGCAGAGAAAACTAAAGAAAAAGTGACTTTTTCAGCAAAATGTACCATTAACTGAACATAAAACAAATGTGTCCATCCACTGTCACTGACACCAATTATTTACATGTATTGATAGGATTAGTGGATCAACAGGTATTAAACAGTTCAGATCAGAAGATGGTTTTGTTTGATGGTGGATGTTTGGGTCTCTATGGATTGAATACTAATACATCAAGACAATTTCTTTCTTTCTTTTTTTTTTTTCTTTTTTTTCTTTTTTTTTTTTTTTTTTTTTTTAATTTTGAGGAGTTTTTTTGTTTTAACCCATAAAAACCAAGTGTTACTTTTGAGTCAGTTCCCAAATGAAGTTTTCTTTATATTTAACCTTTCTTAAGGGATTTATCACCATTTATTATAATATTATCCCCTGTGTTTTGCATTTTATCAGTATAAATTAGATATTTTCCTGTATTTAATTCACTGACCATGAAAAAGTTCATAAAAGCTCAGATTAAAGTTGAGGAAAACTGCAGAAAAAGTGACTTTTTCAGTAAAATATATCATTAACTGAACATAAACCCAGTGTCTCCATCCACTGTCATTGATCCAACTCCATGGGTTTTGCTAGTGAATCGATGTTATAGAAGACGACGGTGTTTCTGTGGTAACTATAAAGCCTCGGAACATCCAAATGGGTCATATCTGATGACCATGAAAAGATGACAAACTGCAGACTCATGTATTGATAGAATTAGTGGATCGACAGGTATTAAAATGTTTAGATCAGTAGATGGTTTTGGTCGACGTGGCTGTTTGGGTCTTGATGGTTTAAAACACATGATTGTGCAAGATCAATGAAAAAGGTACAAGTTTTACAATATTTTATGGCCTCTGTCAGTCATGAGTCCATAGAACCATCACTTTTCTCCCTCTCATGTCTACAATGTATAGTTATAAAATGTTCCACAACGTTAGAACCACTGATGCTATTGTCACACTTCAATAATTCAGGTAAAATGCAGTTTTTCAGCTTTTTAGTTGCATCAAACATGTCTGGAAAAGATGGCAAACTGTATTTTACACCAATTATTTACATGTATTGATAGGAATAGTGGATCAACAGGTATTAAACATTTTTCATTAGTAGATGGTTTTGGTCGTCGGTGGCTTTTTGGGTCTTTATGTTAGGTTATGAATGACTGAATTACAAGAAATAGTAATAAATCACTTCAGAAAGGTTAAACTTAGAGGAAAAAAATCATATGGGAACTGTCAGAAAAGTAGCACTGGGTCTTTATGGGTTGAAACACAAACAAAGAGTTGGTATAAATGTATTTCTGTCTGCATTTTTCTAGAATCCATCCGTGTTGTGTTTCTTCTTGGAGAGGAACTTTCTAATAAAGCAGAGTCAGACCCCCCTGTAAGCCCCGCTGTGATTATTTGGGTTGGTATTGATACATTATCTGCCAACACTTCCCTGTTTTTCAGCATCTGATAGTCTGAGGGTTTTGTCTAATGTAGCTTTTCCACTGAGATCCAGGCCACAGAGTAATTGTCCGCGCAGCACCAGGAGTCGCTCTGTCTGACTGTAATTCTATAATATTGGGGTTGGCTATAACAATAATCCCCAGGCTCATCATGCGTCGCCAAAACTGTTTCACAAACTGAAATGTATGTATGAGAATCTGCGATTGCGGAAAAGGGAGAACTCTGCGTCTCTGAA